>NW_007023530.1:139779-197402 GCF_000164805.1 Carlito syrichta
CTCCTCCTCCCCCTCGCCGCGCCTTTTGTCCCGGCCGAGCCCGGCTCTGCCCCGCCCATCTGTGAGGGAGGAGACTCCCCGTCAGTGACTTCATTGAGTAGGTTCTTGGGGATCGGGGTCGGGTCCTCCCCAGAGAGAGGCGAGAGGAGCTCGCTGCCTCTCGGGCCCTCGCAGTCACACCTGGCACAGGTACACACGCTAGCACTCACAAGCACACGCTTGCACCGTGCACTGCCACACGGCCGCCCACGAGCAGCCAGGCGCCGCTGCACCTGAGAGCAGGTGGCCGCTGCATCCTCTGCCTTCACGCCGCACACCTGGGATCAGGTCCGGCTCCCGCGGCACCACACAGGCCTTGCTGGGCCAGCGCCTCCAGACTCGGGAGGCGGCTTCCAGAGCTGCAGCATTCCAGGCAGGCTCCGGTGGAGCGATCAGAGGTGAGGGGCTTGGCTGGGCATGTTTAAGCGCACAGTGCTCTCCTGCCCACCCCCAGCGGCACCCCCACTGCAGGCCCGAGGAGCTTTCCGGAGCTTCCCACACCTCTGGGGAGAAGACTTCTTAGCCAGCTTGATGTTTAAAATTCAGCTGGAGCCCTTAAAACTTCGAGCGTGGACGCTGAATGGGTTTGTGAAGTTTCGGTAAGTCCCTCCGGAGAAGGGCACTCATACCATCCCAGTCAAATTCTCCCCATCAGCCACCCCCTCATTGCCTACCTGTCTCCTCCCTCTCATCCTCACCCCGCATTCCATGTCAGAGTCCCTTTCTGCCTCACCCTTATATTTGAATGAATTGCAACCCTGGTCATTCACCTCCTATCTCAAGCCCTTCAGACATCCGTTTTCCACAAACATCTCCAATTTTTCAACTCTCTACATCTCTCCTTTTCAACCCACCAGTAACCCATTTTCCACCTCAGCCATATCCATCTGTCATCTCTCCTCCCCTTCCGTCAGTCCCTCTTTTTCTGTACCGACCCTCAGCCCTCTCCCCTCCCATACCTCCCGTTTCTCCCCATTTTCCACTCCTGGCTCTACATGAACATCCTCATTCTTCTCCATCAAGGCAGTGCCATGCCATGGGGCTCCTTTGTCATTCCAGCACGTGGCCTCTGGGTGGGGGGAGGGAAGGAGGGAGGAAAGCAGAAGGAAAGGAGGTCGGTCCTAGAAGAGCTTGCCCGCTGTCTGGAGGCAAGACAAGTCAGGGTCTGGAGCGCTAGCAGGTGGGTACCAGGGAGGAAGCTGGCTGGGTGAAGAGGTCATGCAGGGACAGCCAAGGGAGATGGGTGGCCGGTGAGCCGTTCTACTGGCCCTCTGCCCGGAAGCTGCTCTAGTTCTCTGGGGCACCCTCTGGGTGTGCTAGGGTTCCTGCCTAATCCCAGGGGAAAGAAGGTGTGGGCTGAGACAGAGCTGGCAGACCACCCCCAGCTACCACTCAGACGGCTTTTCCGAAAATGGCTGCCCTCCCCCAGGTGCTCTTTCTTCTCTGCTTCCCCCAACCCAGTCTCTTCCACAGGCATGCCATGCTGGTGGGGGGAGATGGGGGAGTACCCGCCTTTATGGAGCCTTCTCTTCAGAGTGAGGTGACTCTCAGAACCATGAATCAACCAGCTACCAGCAGTAGGTTCTGCGGGGGCAGAAGCTAGGGCCATTGTCCCTGCCTATCTGGGGCCTTGGAGGCCTCCCCCTTCTCCAGGACACCCTGTGCACGTCACTGCTGTGAAGCATTCAGAGGCAGAAAAGCAGGCCCCCACTGTGGCTGCCAGCCCAGGACATTGCTAGAAAGACTCTGGTTCTCCCAGCTTTGGCAGGGGTTGGGCAAGTCTCAGAAGGGCTGGATAATGCTTCTGGCCATTCCCCCAAATAGCTCTAGCTACAGGCAAATCCCCTTGCCTTCATATCCACCACGGGGCACTGATGGAAAGAGAGTGGAGTGAGAATGAGAGCCCGTTCTGTGCTTCCCTCTCTCGCACCCAGCTTGGAAGGGACTGTCAAAGAAGTATGGGCCTAGCCTTGAACCAGTCCCTCCACCATGGGGACAGATAAAAGGGGAGTGGGGGACTTGAGGGAAGGTATTAAGGAAATGGTGGTTAGTGCCCAATTATCTCCTAACAGCTGGGGTTAAAAGGGGCCCTATCCCCAGGGTGCTTTTGTTCACTAACACTGGTGATTAGGTGGCACAGACAAGTTTTCACACAGTTGTGTGTAGACACTAGGAAATGAGTAAAGGAAACTTGCCCTGGTTGTGGGGAGGACAGTATCACCCCCCTGCTAATGAAGGAGTTGGAAACAGCCCTTTCCAAAGGCTGTGCGTCACCCTCTGAGTCACACGTGAGGCTTAGCATAGTCTGGGGGGGGGGCGGGAGCACCGAGGCCTGGGGTCTCGAAGGGCAGAAAGGACTCCAGACACCCATACCCTGACTCAGCCTGGCTGGCCAGGACTGCTGGCTGAAGACCCAGGCCTGTTCCCAGTTCTGGGCCACTGCCCCAGCTGCCCTTAGCCTGGGCACCATGCCTGAGGTGTGGCGTAGGAGACCACGATGCTCAGGTGACCTCACCCAGTACACTGACTTTCGCCAGCTTCTGTGCGTGGGTCGGTCAGTCCATGGTGCCACCTCATTCAGCAGGGCTCTCAGGAGTCCTCAGTCTGGCCCAAGGACCTGGGCCTCAGCCTAGCCCCAAAAAGCTGGGCCACAACCTTCAGCTTCCTGCTGGGAAAACCCAGGAGGTGAGGAAGGAGTCACAGAATCCTAGAATGTCAGAGCTGGAAGAGACCATCTAGTCCAAATCTGTCATTTTACAGATGGGGAGACACAGGCCCACAGAACAGGCATGACCTGCTGAAGGTCGCGCAGTGAGTCATTTAGGGATTGCAAGATCATCAGGAGCAGGGCTGGGGCGGAAAAGAAGAGGGGCATCAAGGATTGGCCCTGGTTTCTTTCAGAAACAAGGAGACCAGTGCTGGTCCAGTGGCTGTGATGGGAAAAGATTATTACAAGATTCTTGGGATCCCGTCGGGGGCCAATGAGGATGAGATCAAGAAAGCCTATCGGAAGATGGCCTTGAAGTACCACCCCGACAAGAACAAAGAGCCCAACGCTGAGGAGAAGTTCAAGGAGATTGCAGAGGCCTACGATGTGCTGAGTGATCCCAAGAAGCGGGGCCTGTATGACCAGTATGGGGAGGAAGGTAAGAGGGCAGCACTCCAGCCCAACCTTAGACCCCTACGCTTGGCCAGGGTCCTGGGTGAACCCATTCTCACACAGGGAACTGGAGGCTAAGGAGGGGGTAAGGGAGGCAAGGGCTTCCAGCACTGACACCCAGAGGAGAGAGACCACCCACTACCCAGCTCAGCTTACCGCTGTTCTCTCCGCCTCTCCCCGCCCCTCTCCCTCCTCCAGTCCAGGCCTTAGAGAGGTCTGAAGCTAGAGCCAGAGGTCTTCCCCTCCCTTCTTTCTTTCCCAGCCTTATTAGTCCTGCCCGAAGTCCCTGACACTTCATTGGCTGATAGAAGTATTGGGGCGTGGGAGCGTGTGGCTCTCTGAGGACAGAGCATTTACATTCATCAGCATAAAAGTCTGGCCCTCAGGCAGCCTGGGAATTAACCACTGGAGCTCTGGGCAGAAATGGTTGTCCCCTTCCCTCCCCCATCCCAGCACACTTTAGGCCAGCAGAACAGAGGTGGAGCTTTGCGCCTCCCAGAGGAAGTGGCAGGGATCCAGGACTGGAAGGGGAACTGCCGCTGGCATTTTACCCCTCCCTGGGGTAGCTGGGGTGGCCACAGGGCGGAAGGCAGGAAAGGCCCAAATAAAGCCTCTGAGAGGGAGGCCCCGCCCAGCACATCCCACGGACATGATGTAGCTGCTAATTCTGGGCCTGCCCCTCAGGGCTGCCTGCCACCCGCCAGCCACAGGCACCTGTCAGGCTATATTAAGAGACACTGTCACAGCTGAGGACTCTCCTTCTGGGAGGAACTGTCCTTCCTCCCCAGCGGCATCCACCTTTCTTTCACATTCTCCTCCTCTTCGCCCTCCCCACCCTCCCCTCAAAATTAAATGGGCTAATGATATGCACTGTACCTGATACAAAGCAGTGCTCAAAAGAATGTTCTTTTCTTGCCCTCCTCCTAGCTTTGTGTCCATGTCCCTCTATGCACCCCAGTCCTTCCAACCCCCCTCTTCTTAGTTTCCATCCAGGCTGCTAGGTTCATTTTTCCCAACCCAGCTCCTAGACCTGCCAACTCCCAGATTCACCAGGCACCTGCTGGAATCCCCAGTATTCTCCCAGCTAAAAGAAATTTTTCTGACTGGGTGCCATGGCTCACTTCTGTAATCCCAGCACTCTAGGAGGCCGAGGTGGGAGGATTGCTTGAGCCCAAGAGTTCGAGACCAGCCTGGACAACCGAGGGAGACCGCATCTCCACAAAAAAATCAAAAAATTAGCTAGGCATGGTGGCACGTGCCTGTAGTCCCAGCTACTCTGAAGGCTGAGGCGAAAGGTTTACCTGAGCCCAGGAGGTTGAGGCTGCGGTGAGCAGTGATCATGCCACTGCACTGCACTCCAGTTTGATTGACAGAGTCCAAAAAAGAAAGAAAAAAAGGAAAAGAAAAGAAATGTGTCTCTTTGGAACGGAGGGATGGGAGTGGTAGGACTGGGGAGAGGGAAGCAGTACAGACGCCATGCCACCATGTGACATGTCTGGGAAATGCACTGATCCTTCCCCTCAGCCTCACCTGTGTTTAGGAAGAAGGCAGGAGCTGGGAGAGCGACCCTCCTGCCTGACCTGCATGACCAAGCCTAAGTGAAGGGGCAGTGCTCAGTCACTGGGCCCAAACACCACTGGGTTTTGATGCAGATCCCCATCCCCATCCCAGGAGGGTCCTGATGATGAGAATGGCCTTAAGGGGACCTCCAGGGGTGGGGGGAGAAGCAGCTTAGAAATGTTGGTTATTTTTCTGTCCACCCTGCCCCCTCCCCAACAGCCAGCCAGAAGAGTTGTGCACACAGACTCTGTGTGCAGCTCTGGGTGGGGCCAAGTTGCTCCCAGCTTGAAAAGGGGTGGTAATGGTATAGCAGGAATCCCTATAGAGAGAATTACCCCTTTTCCTTGCCATCAGTCCAGCCTCTCTCCCTCTCTCACTGAGCTCTGCCAAGCTTCTTAAACTTGCTTGATAATCAGACCTCAATAGAAGGAAAGAAGAGCTCTAAGTCTTGGGGGAGGGGTGAAGAGTCAGCTGCCACAAGTCCCTGAACTGCCTGCTACTTGGCCCCTCTAATGAAACCCAAATCTGCCCTTGTGGTCCCAGGTAACAAGAGGCTAATTTAGGCGCAGGCTTCCATGACCAATTGAAATCCAGCTAAAAGGCCTCAGGGAGAAGGGTCTCTCATTACCTGGGCCTGCGCCACCCTTGAATCTCTGGATTCTGGAGCAGTTCTTAGGATGAAACCTCTTCCCACATCCCCCACTACTTCCATCACCCCCTCCTCCCCATGAAGGCCTCCTCTAAGAATCTGAGCCCCTTAGATAGGACCAAACAGAAAGCACAGCTGGGGTTACCACCTGCAGTGTGCCAGCCCATTCATGCATTAGGGCTTCTCAACAGGTGTGGGGTGTAGGGCTTACTGTTGTATAACTCCAGGGAGCTCCATTCCCATTGTAGTCTGTGTCTGTACAGCCTGTGAATGACACTCCCTGAAGCTGGGCAACACTGAGCAGGGTGTGGGAACAAAGTATTGAAAACTTCTAGAAAAACAGCTCTTCATCTCCAAGTGAATGGACTTTCCTGCTTTTCTGAGGCTTTTGAGCAGGAGTTGGGGAAAGAGGAAACATCACTAGAAGCAGAGTGAAAGTGGACTGCCTCCTGGACTGGCTCCCCACCCAATCTGGGGCTAGTCGCTTACTAACCCCTATGTGGTCAAATCTTGTCTGATAGCCTCTTGCCCTGGATGTCTCTGGAAATAAACAAAGATTTGGGATCCAGGTATGGCTTGTGATGTGATTCCAGACTAGTCACTCAGACTTTGTGAGACATCTTTGGGCCATGGGTATGTGGAAAAGGTTACAGGACTGGAAATCACATTCTCTAAGGCCCCTAGTCCTAGCTTTTCCACTTACTGGGTAACCCAGCCTCTTTGAACCTCAAGGTCTGTACCACTGTTAAGTATGTAACCAAGAGTGGAAGTTCATCTTGCCAGAAGCTTTTCTTACTCTGTTAGCCTGGCCCTCTGTGCAGGGGTTAAAGGCTGCTTCTTTCTCTGGGCCCATGAACTGGGCAAGCTAGAGGGAAGGGGGAAGAGATGGGGGGGGGCCGGGACAAGCCACGCTGCCCCTAACTTCTCCTCCCCTCTAGGCCTGAAGACCGGCGGTGGTACGTCAGGTGGCTCCAGTGGCTCCTTTCACTACACCTTTCATGGGGACCCCCATGCCACCTTTGCCTCCTTCTTTGGTGGCTCCAACCCCTTCGATATCTTCTTTGCCAGCAGCCGCTCCACTCGGCCCTTCGGTGGCTTTGACCCCGATGACATGGATGTGGATGAAGACGAGGACCCCTTTGGCGCTTTTGGCCGTTTTGGCCTCAATGGGCTGAGTAGGGGTCCGAGGCGAGCCCCAGAACCACTGTACCCTCGGCGCAAGGTGCAGGACCCACCTGTGGTGCACGAGCTGCGGGTGTCGCTGGAGGAGATCTACCACGGCTCCACCAAGCGCATGAAGATCACGAGGCGGCGCCTCAACCCCGATGGGCGAACTGTGCGCACCGAGGACAAGATCCTGCACATCGTCATCAAGCGTGGCTGGAAGGAAGGCACCAAGATCACTTTCCCCAAGGAGGGTGATGCCACGCCCGACAACATCCCTGCTGACATCGTCTTTGTGCTCAAAGACAAGCCTCACGCACACTTCCGCCGAGATGGCACCAACGTGCTCTACAGTGCCCTGATTAGCCTCAAGGAGGTGGGGCCTGGCCAGGGTCTGTGGTGTGCTGGGGGGGTGGCGGGGACAGTCCCTTCCTTCCCACCGGTTGGCACGTTCTTTTCCTGCTTCGACCCATGTCCTCCCCTCCTACTCCCCCACCCTCACCCTCTCCTCACTTTTCTGCTTTGTTCTCCCCAGGCGCTGTGTGGCTGCACTGTGAACATTCCCACCATTGATGGCCGAGTGATCCCTCTGCCCTGCAATGATGTCATCAAGCCAGGCACCGTGAAGAGACTCCGTGGGGAGGGCCTTCCCTTTCCCAAAGTGCCCACTCAACGGGGAGACCTCATTGTCGAGTTCAAAGTTCGCTTCCCAGACAGATTAACACCACAGACACGGCAGATCCTGAAGCAGCACCTACCCTGTTCCTAGGCTCTGCCCCAGCCAGTCCAGAGTCTACCACAGCAATACCCCCACACTCACCCCACCCAGTGTGCACCCAGCTTGATGTCCCCTGGACACTGGCAACTTTTTCTAAAATGCAAAAAAAAAAAAGCCACTGATTTTCAGGAAAATGTTCCTGTCCCCGACCCCTTTCGGAGCTGGGCTGCCTGGGGGAAGTGGGAGGGAGGTGGGGAGAGCTAGCCCAGGGGTCAATTTTCATGTCATTAGCTTTGAATCCAGTTCCCACTCCCGTGGCTGGAGAGTGACCTGAGTGCTACTTGAAGATATAGATTCCTTGTCCACGTCTGTAAATAGCATGTCCTCCTTCCCCTCCCAGCTTTGCTAATACCTTTCCTCTCCCTTCCCTTCAGCTTCCTCCTGCTGGGGAGGAAGAAGCCGGAAAGGACGCTGCTTTCCCGCCCCCACCCCTAGGTCCACAGTGTCCAGGGTTACCGCACACATATTCATGCACATGAAGCACTCACCTAGAGCTGTCCGTGCCTCTCCTGGAGAGAGGAGAGGAGATAGGAAGGGAAGGTCCACAACCTGCGAACAGGGACATTGAGCACGAGACACTTTTCATCCGGGGCAGGGCGGTGAGCCCACCCTCAGCAGCCTCCCTGACAGCTGCCCTGCCTCCACCCCACAGAGCTGGAGGTTCTGTCCTCCCAGTTGCTCTCAGGAGTGTTCAAGGGTGGAGGCAGGGGAAGGGGAGCCTGAGGCATCAAGGCCAAGAGGTGGAGGGCAGGCCCCATCTCAGCCTTCGTCAGGAAGGGAAAGGGCTTGGGGGTCAGGTGGCAGCTACTCCCCACCAAGAGATTCAGGGTCACAGGTTTCTCCCCACACCTCTGAACTCAGGGCCTAGCCACCCCCCAAACTTCCAAATCCCACTTTTGTGATATGTGAAGCTACTTATTTCTTACCCTTCTCAGAGGCTGCGTGGGGGATTTCCAGCCCTTTTATGCCTGTGTGATCCCACCCCACTCCCACAGTTGTATAAAGGTCAAATAGCGAAGGAACTGGGGGAAGCCTGCTTCAGCCAGATCTGGGGTGGGGTCTTTGGGTTTTCTCACTTTGACAAGCCCCTGAATGTTTTTATAGTAGTTTTTTTGTATTTTTTTGTAATGACAGTATTATGTAAAAAATAAAGTATTTTAAAAATATGGCATCTGAGCAGGAGCGATGACCTGGGATGGGGGCGAGTGAGCGGTGCCTCTGTCAACCTCTCTCCAGGGTCCTGGTCACTTGAGAAACCCGAGCAGGCCTTCAATATAAACTGGAGCTGACTCCTTCTTCCTAAGACTCCTGGGATTTCTGATACATATACCACAAATGCAGCACAGACAGAAGATACCAGTCAGCCATTACAAGAAATAGATCTATCCAGGAAGAAAAAAATATCCCTGTATGAGAAGCAGAGACCATCCTCTTCAGAAGATGTGCTAGTATGAAAACAATGGATTTTCTTTTCTTGTTTAAGTTTTCTCTCTGAGTCAGAAATCTTCCTCCTAGGAGGGGATAGGAGAAGACTTTCTGGCTGACTAGAAGAGACACATGCTCAAAGACAGAGCCTGGGCAATGGAGAGGGCAGCCAGAGGTGCCTGGCATCCTTGGCCAATGCTGGTGGGGCCTGGCTGTAGACACAGGCTCTCTGGGAAGCACTGAGCATGGCTGCCAGTCCTTGAATCTCACAGTTTAATCTCTCAGAGTCTCACTGGTCTCTAGCCTGCCTGTCCCTGCTGAGACAACTCTGGCCCTCAGGGCTGGGTGATGGCACTTGTCCCTTTCCTTGGATCTGGGTTGGAAGGAACCCCACAGTTGGAGAAATGCTTATCCACAAGCTCTGCCTGGGCCTGGACTTCCCCCTGGATCTGATTCCTCTGAGCATAAAAGTGCATGTTGTCTCCAGGATCAGGCCCATAACAGCCGTGCCCTCCTGAGCGTCAGTGTCCCCAGTGCCATCGAGACAGCACTGCGCCGGGCTCCACACAGATGCCGACACCAAGTAGGCGTTTATTTTTATTTTATATTTACTCTGTCACCCAGGCTAGAGTGCAGTGGCATAATTACAACAATTAAAGCTCATGCAGCCTCGACCTCCTGGGCTCAAGTGCTCCTTTTTTTTTTTTTTTTTTTGAGTTGGAGTCTCACTCTGTCGCCCAGACTGGAGTGCAGTGGCCGCTCCCAGCCACTGCAGCCTTGACCTGCTGGGCTCTGCTGATCCTTCCGCCTCAGCCTTCCAAGTAGCTGGAACTACAGGCGTGCACCATGCCCGGCTAATTTTTTTTTGATTTATTGCAGAGATGAGGTCTCACCAAGTTACCCAAGCGGATCTCAAACCCGCGGGCTCAGGCAATCCACTCACCTCAGCCTCCCAAAGGCGCGGGATTACAGGCTGAGCCACCGAGCCCGGGTTCAAGCGCTCCTTCTACTTCAGCATATTGAGTAGCTGGAACTATAGGCATGCGCCACCATACCCAGCTAATTTTTTTTTTTTCTGTAGAGACGAGGTTTTGCAGTATTGCCTAGGCTGGTCTCGGACTCCTGGACTCAAGCAAACCACCCACCTTGGCCTCCCAAAGCGCTGGGAGCCACTGCACCTGGCTATTGATTTATTTAATTTATTTTAGAGACAGGATCTTACTTTGTCACCTGGGCTAGAGTGCAGTGTATGATCGTAGCTCACTGCAGCCTTGACCTCCTGGGCTCAAGCAATCTTCTCACCTCAGCCTCCTGAGTAGCTAGAACTACGTGAGCGAGGAGGAGAGGGGAAGGGAGGGAAAGAGGGGGGAAGGAAGAAAGGAGGGGAGGAGGGAAGGAAGGAGGAAGGGAGGGAGGGAGAGAAGGAAGGAGGAAGGGAGGAAGGAAGGAAATAGAGATGGGATCTTGCTATGTTGCCCAACCTGGTCTCAAACTCCTGGGCTCAAGCAATCTTCCCGTCTTGACCTCCCAAAGCGCTGGGATTATAGGCATGAGCCACCGTGCCCACCCTAACTAGGCTTTTACAAGAAATCTTTGTACTTGCCTTTTTTCCTTGGAACAAAGACACTGATAAAAAAACTCCTCATCTTTTTACCTGATGATCACACACTTTTGCAGCAGCCTGCCTCTTCTTGTGCAGAAACCAGGGAGGCTTGTTCAAAAGGGTGTGTGCTAATCCCCCAGCCTGGGGAGGGAGACCCAAACTCTACACCCTCTACTCAATGGTCTCCTAGGGTTGTCCCTCCCTTTACTTGACCTAAGTTCTTGTCCTGGCTTTTCCCTGAGGCCCAAAACTTTGGGATCCTGATCTGTCGGGCCAGACTACTCCCTCTGACCTTTGTGTTCCAGGACCTGGGAAACTGTCATGACCTCACTGAGCACACTAGGGATGGGACTATGAGACCCTAGAAGCCAAGCTGAGACAAGGGACATTTCAATGGGAAAGCTGACTGACTGAGGCTGACTTTACAGCTCCACCTGCAGTTTGATCCTTACCCTTCTTAGAGGCTGCGTGAGAAATTTCTGGTCCTTTAATGCCTGTGTAAGCAGTCTCGTCCACACATACACACACACACACACACACACACACACACACGCACAGAGTTGTATAAGAGTCAAGATAGTAAAGGAGCTGAAGGAAAGACTGGTTCAAGCTGTTCCTGAGAGGATGGGGCCTTTACTGGGTTTTCTCCCTTTGATAAGCCCCTGAATGTTTTTATAGTAGGTGTGTGTGTGGGGGGGGGGTTGGTAATGACAGTACTGTGACAATCATTTGCTCATTTTATATATGGCAGTAATATGCTTTTTAAAGCTTGGCCACCCTGGATCTTGGACACTCTTGGTGGTGGGAGGCATTTCCTGGTCACTGGAGGAGCCCCTTGACCGCTCAGATAGCCATTTAGTTTCTGGACACCTCTCAGCTCACTGGCTGACATCCACCAATTGTGGCTTAGCAGCTGGAGTCTCCTTGGACTTCACTGTCTTCCTGGCCTCTTTGGCTCTTGAAGGAATCCCTACATTTCCAACAGCCTTTTCCTAACGTAAAAACTCCAAGAATATGCTCCCCTCTATGGTGAGCCCCTCCCAATCCTCTCTTCTCTGTCCTCTGCCTCTGGGCACTGCCTCTCCATGACTGGAGTCTGTTGGGATGCAACTCCACTCTCATCCCTTGAGTCTTGTCCCGCCATTGCCTGACTTGGAGTGACTCTGGACTGCCTATGCTGTCCTCCATATAATCCCACTCTGACACAATTTGTCCATGATGATGATACAAGGAGCTACACAGAGTGTCTGCTCTCCTCTGCAGACTGAGGGTCCTCTGTGAGCTCATGACCAATATCTCAGGGTCCTCTGGACTTCCTTGCTCACAGCTGAAGGGGCAGATAAAGGACTCTCCATAGTGGGAACTGAATTTTTTGTGATTACCTTGTCTCCCAACCTGCCTAGGGGTTTATTTCAAGGAGCTAAGCAACCTCAATTTAGCCATCCCTGGTGGGCCTCTGACACCTTAAATTTTATGGATTCAAAGATTTTAACAGGTAAGTTTTACCTCTGTTACACTGAAAACCATACCATCTGGGCTTCTAATGCCTCTGCGGCATCTGAATCAAGAAAGGAAAGCTTCCAGAAGGTATTTAGACAGTGTTCTTGCAATGAGGATGCCAAATTTCCAGTTTCCAAGTGGCTATAGGACTTCCCTGGAGAGAACGATGTATAGTTGTCAACAAGCTATGAACAATACACATCTATAGAGATCCTACTTTGGTAGATCTGCCCAGCCTCCTGCTCAAGTAAACCTATAGGGTGTTTTCCCATTGCTTCCCATCTAGATTCTCTATCAAATATGCTAAGTTATCTCCTGACTCATTCCTTGAGTGACTTAACCGGTCATTTTTTTTTTTTTTTTTTTGGTCTCCTTTGACAAATTAGCCACTGAAACTCTCACTGGGTAACTTGGAACTCCTTGGTAAGTTACCTTTGGAACCTTTCTCGGGTTATCCCTCACTCCCCAGCTGAAACTTTGCTGGGACCCTCACATGGAAGCTTCTTGGGTGCCCATTCAACTCTTCCTTAGATCCTTGTCTTGTTAGCCTATAAATACCTAGAGGACTGTGAGAATCAATGATTGTTCCTTAGCTGAGAAGTGTCTGTTAGTTTCCCTGAAGCTACATCAGTGCCGAAGACCTTTGAATCTTGCTGACCATGACCCACCAGTGCCACATGACCCAACTAGTGCACTAGTTGGTTCCAAATATTATTGCTCATAGGAAATTCTCTAGGAAAAATGGAAAATGACACATAGTCCTGGGAAACCAGGCTGTACTGAAAAAGTCTTGGGACTGGAAGACATAGTGCTTCCTAAGATCTTTGGGTCACAGAGAGTAAATCTCAGAAATTTGGAGAAATGTCGGACTTCAGTTGAGGGTGAGAAGCTGTATGTACCTCATTCTGGGTCCTAGGAAAGGCTATTCCAAAAGCCTTAATCTGAAGTGGAGAAGAAGATAATAGGAATGAGAATGAATATTGAAGGTGGGCCCAAGGTAGGTGCTGGAATGAAACAGGGTTTGGGGCTGGGGAAACAGTGGAGAATCTTTATCCTGCATTTAAACTGGGAGTTGGTGAAAGTGAGTATTAGAGATTCTGTTGACTAAAACAAAGGGAGATTCCAGTGCAAAACAATCAACAGAAATCAGAAAAGTAGCCACCAGGAACTTACTGTGCATAGAGGGGAGAACCAAGAGCTGGTTCAATTTCTGATGCAATTGGTGCCCCTGTATTTTGGAATTTGAGAGCTGCTGAGGACTGTGAAGCTACTCTGGTTTGTCTTTGGTACTTCACAGTGGTTGAGAGCCTGTGTTGTCCTGCACATCAGCAAGTCTCTCTAAAATAGTCTGAGAAGAATATATCCATGTATTCTTTCAGCAAGGACTGAGAGATTCATTGGGTTCAATCACTTAATGAAACCTCTGTCCAAACATTGGCTAGGCTAACCAAGCAGACACCTCTGTGCCACTCACAACAAAAAATATAGAATTTACAGAGTTAGTTCAGTAAAGTCATTAAACAAACAACAAGAACAGCAAATAGCAACAACGATAAATCCTGGAGAGAGAGGAAAATCTGAAGTCCAGAAATGCCACATAATATTATTTTAAATGTCTAGTTTACAAAAAAAAGCTATAAAATATGCAAAGAAACAAAAAAGTATAACCATAGAAATATACAAGGGGGGAAAAGCAATCAACAAAAAGTGATCCTGGAAAAGTCCAGACATTAGACTTACTAGACAAAGGCTAAAAATCAGCTATTTAAAATATGTTCAGTTGAGCACAGTGGCTCATACCTATAATTCTAGCACTTTGGAAGCTGGAGGCAGGAGGATTGCCTGAGACCAGTCTGGGCAACTTGGAGAGACCTTGTCTCTACAATAAGTCAAAAAATTAGCCTGGCATGGTGGCATGTACCTGTAGTTCCAGCTACATGAAGGCTAAGGCAGAAGGATTGCCTGAGCCTAACAAGTTGAGGCTAGGGTAGACTTGATTAAGCCACTGTACTCCGGCCTGGGTTACAGAGTAAGACTTCAACTCAATAAATAAATAAATAAAATTCAAAGAGCTGGAAATAAAAACAATGTCTAAAAATCTAAAAAGAAAAGGATGAGGCAGGAGGGCCACTTGAGCCTAGGAATTTGAGGCTGCAGCAAACTATGATAATACCACTCCTCTACAGCCTGGGTGACAGAGCAAGACTTTGTCTAAACAAACAAACAAACCAAAAAACTAAACAGATGTGTGAAAACAATGGCTCATAAATAGAAATGATCAATAAAGAGATAGAAATTTTTAAAAAATAATCAAATAGAGACTCTGGAGATGACAAGTACAATAAACATTTGTATACCTACCCCCGAATTGAACCCCACATCTTCCAAATAAAGAAAAGTACAATAACTGAAATAAAAAATTGAATAAGAGCTCAAGAGAAGATACAAGAAGGCAAAACAAAAATCAGCAAACTTGAAGATAGGTCTATTCAGAACATCCAGTTTGAGAAACAGAAAGAAAAAAGAATGAAGAAAAACGAATGAGCCTATAAGATCTGTGAGACACTATCAAGCATATCAACCGTAAATGACAAAAGTCCCAAAAGGATACACTGCTGGTGGGAATGCAGACTAATACAACCTCTTTGGAAGACAGTGTGGCGATTTCTGAAGGAACTAGACATTGACCTTCCATATGACCCAGCAATTCCCCAAATATATTGGGAATATACCCGGAGGAACTCAAATCATTCTACAAAAAAGATACCTGCACATATATGCTTGTTGCAGCTCTATTCACAATAGCAAAAACATGGAACCAACCGTGTTGCCCATCGAAGCTGGATTGGATTTAAAAAATGTGGTACATATACACAATGGAATATTATGCAGCCATAAAGAAGGACAAATATATGAACTTTGCAGCAAATTGGATGGATTTGGAGTCGATCATACTCAGTGATTTATCACAGAAACAACTGAGTTCCATATGTTCTCACTCATAAGGTGACCTTGAACAATTATAATGGTATAAGAAAGTGATTGGCGGGCCAGGCTCGGTGGCTCAGCCTATAATCCCAGTACTTTGGGAGGCCGAGGTGAGTGGATTGCCTGAGCCCGCGGGTTTGAGACCCACCTGGGCAACTTGACGAGACCTCATCGCTACAACAAATCAAAAAATTAGCCGGGCATGGTAGCGCGCGCCTGTAGTTCCAGCTACTTGGAAAGCTGAGGCGGAAGCATCGTTGGAGGTTGCGGTGGCCGGAAGCGGACCACTGCACTCCAGTCTGGGTGACAGAGTGAGACTCCAACTCAATAAATAAATACATACATACATACATACATACATACATACATACATACATAAAACAAAGAATAGATAAACAAAGTAAAAAATAAAATCAAAAGTTGGTCTTTTGAAAAGATGAACAAAATTGACAAATTTTAAGCCAAGTTGACTATGAAAAAAAGAAAAGACTGAAATTACTAAAATCAGAAATGGAATTCAGGACCATACCACCAACTTTGCAGTAATTAAAAAAATTATAAGAGAATACTGTAAACAACGGTATGTCAACAAATTAGATAATATAAAAGAAAGGGACAAACTCCTTGAAACACACTGTGATGGGTTAATTTTATCTGTCAGTTTGGCTACAGGGTGCCCAGATATTTGGTCAAACATTATTCTGGGTGTTTCTGTGAGACTGTTTTTGGATGAAATTAACATTTAGATTGGTAGACTGAGTAAAACAAATTGCCCTCCCTAATGTGGGCAGGCTTTATCCAATCAGCTAAAGGCCTAAATAGAATAAAAAAGTCCACCTTTCCCTAAGTAAGAGAGAATTCTTCCTGTCTAGTAGCCTTCAAACTGAGCACTGGCTTTTTTCCTGCCTCAGACTTTCACGGAAACATCATCTCTTCCTGGGCTTGAGTCTGCCAGCCTTTGGACTAGAACTACATTATTAGCTCTCCTGGTTTTCAGGCCTTTGAACTCAGACTGGAATTAAACCATTGCCTCTCCTGGTTCTCTAGCCTGAAAACTCACCCTGCAAATCATTGGGCATTCTAGCCTTCATAATCACATGAGTCAATTCCTTATAATAAAGCTCTTTATATCTATATCTATCTATATATGTAGAGATATAGATATATCCTTTGATTCTACTTCTCTAAAAAATCCTAATACACGCACAAATTACCTAATCTGACTCAAAAATATAGAAAGTTTTAACAAACCTCTAACAAGTAAAGAGATTGGATCAGTAATTTTTCTTTTTCCTTTTCTTTTCTTCTTTTTTTTGAGTTGGAGTCTCACATCGTTGCCTAGACTGGATGCAGTGGCACGCTCATGGCCACCCCAGCATCCCAGTGTCGACCTCTGGCAATCCTTCTGCCTCAGCCTTCCAAGTAGCTGGAACTACAGGTGCAGACTATTGCGCCCAGCTAAATTTTTTTTATTTATTGTAAAGACAAGGTTTCTCCATGTTGCCCGGGATGGTCTCAAACACGCGGGCTCATGCAATCCACTCGCCTCAGCCTCCCAAATCTCTGGGATTACAGGCTGAGCCACCAAGCCTGGCCAAATCAGTGATTAAAAACAAACAAATAAAAAAAACCTTTCAACAAAGAAAGTCTTGGACCTGACAGGTTCACCAGAGAATTCTACTAAACACTTAAAGAAGGATAACCTCTTCAGGTCTCCTCCAGTTGTGGGAGCTTTGCTGTCCTCTCAATAAATCCTGCTTTCTCACTTTCCAGCTGTCTGTGTCCCTCATTCTTCCTGGGCATGAGACAAGAACCTCGACCCTGAAGAGCTGCGACCTGAAGAACTGCGACCTGAAAAGCTGTAGAAAATCATCAGAGCTGAAGAGCTGTGCACCCCAGACGGAGCCAGCTGAACCAGGAGAGCTGCTGGAAGAAGGTAAGACTCCAAAACTGAGACACTCTAGGGGCTAGGCTTGCCAGTCTGCCAAACCAACAACACTCTCAGGTCTTGGCTTGCCAGTTCATTAGAGCCAGCACTTCCAGGGCTAGGTTTACCAGCCCCTCGAGACGACCCTCTCTGGGGCTTGTCTGGCCAACCCATTCAGCTGACACTCTCGAAGCCCAGGCTAACCTGAAAAATCCGTATCACTACTTTATACTTAGCCTTATAATTTCTCCTTTATTCAAAGTTATCTGCAGATGTAATCTTTATTAAAATCCTAATTTATAGCCGGGTTCGGTGGCTCAGCCTGTAATCCCGCGCTTTGGGAGGCTGAGGTGAGTGGATTGCCTGAGCCCGCGGGTTCAAGACCTGCCTGGGCAGGCGAGATCTCATCTCTACAATAAATTAAAAAATTAGCCGGGCGTGGTAGCATGCACCTGTAGTTCCAGCTACTTGGAAGGCTGAAGCGGAAGGATCGCCGGAGCCCAGCAGGTTGAGGCTGCGGTGGCCGGGAGCGACCACTGCACTTGACTGGGCGACAGAGTGAGACTCCAACTCAAAAAAAAAAAAAAAAATCCTAATTTATAAATAAAAATAAACACTTAAAGAGGAATTAACACCAAACTCTTCCAAAAAATTGAAGAGGTCAAAAGTTTTCTGACTCATTCTCTGAGGTCAGCATTACTCTGATACCAAAGCCAATTAAATATGTCATTAGAAAAGAAAATCACAGGCTGGGTGGAGTGGCTCATGCCTGTAATCCCAGCACTTTGGGAGACTGAGGCATTGCTTGAGCCCAAGAGTTTGAGACCAGCCTAGGCAACATAATGAGACTGTGTCTCTTCAAAAAATAAAAAATTAGCTGGGTGTAGTGGCGCACACCTGTAGTCCAGCTACTCAGGAGACCAAAGTAAGATTGCTTGAGCCTAAGAGGTTGCGTCATGATCATGCCACTGCTCTCTAGCCTGAATGACAGAGTGAGACCTCGACTCAAAAGAGAAGAGAGAAGGGAAGCAGGGAGGCAGGGAGGGAAAGGAAGGAAGGAAGGAAGGAAGGAAGGAAGGAAGGAAGGAAGGAAGGAAGGAAGGAAAGAAAGAAAGAAAATTACAGATATATCCCTTATAAGTATAGATGCAAAAATCCTCAACAAAATATTAGCAAATTGAACTTAACAGCAACTTTTTTTTTTGAGTTGGAGTCTCACTCTGTCGCCCAGACTGGAGTGCAGTGGCATGCTCTCAGCCACCGCAGCCTCGACCTACTGGGCTCCAGTAATCCTTCTGCCTCAGCCTTCCAAGTAGCTGGAACTACAGGCGCACACTACCACGCCCAGCTAGTTTTTGATTTATTGTAGAGACGCGGTCTCACCAAGTTGCCCTGGCGGGTCTCGAACCCACAAACTCAGGCAATCCACTCGCCTCGGCCTCCCAAAGTGCTGGGATTACAGGCTGAGTCACCGAGCCCGGCCTCCAAATTTTTAAAAATTATTCATCATAATCAAGTGGGATTTGTTCCAGGAATGCAGAAGTGGTTCAACATGAGACTCAATCTATATAACACATCATATTAATAGTGAAAGAAGTTTTGGGGGGCACCCAGTAACGACTCCACGCCGGTCTGAACCGAGAGATTTATTAAAGGGGCAGTTACACGAAGGGACTGTAACCGAGGAAGGACAAGAGAGAGAGAGAGAGAGAGAAAGAGAGACCGAGAGAGAAAGAGAGTAGAGTAAGAGAGTGGCGGGGACAGAGAGAGAAAGCAAGGGGGGGAGAGAGGGCGAGAGAGTGTGAGAAAAAGCAAGAAGGAGAGAGAGAAAGAGAAAAGGAGAGAGAGAGTGATGGGGACAGAGAGAGGGAATAAAGAGAGAGAGAGAGCTATGCAGGGAGAAGGGTATATTTATGAAACTTGAACCTCGTAGGGGCTGGCCCGTGCTGTGCCTGGGTCCCATTGGAGGAGACTATGAGGCATCATTTCTATAGGAAGAGGTTGTTTGAGCACAGGTTCAAGTTTCGGGCCGGCGGGAAAAACCGCTTAGGGCCTTTGTTGTCTTTGGGAGGCAGAGCCATCTTGGGGACGCCCTTCTGACTGTTGTCTGCACCTTTCAAATAGAATAAAGGGGGAAACCAAATGGCCATTTTAGTTGACACAGAAAAAGTATGTAACAAAATCCAATATTTTTCATGATAAAAACTCAGAAAACTAGGAGTAAAGGAAACATTCCTTAACATGATAAAAGGTATTTATGAGAAATCCATAGCTAGCAGCATGTCAATGGTGAAATACTATAAGTTTTCCCTCTAAGATCAGAACAAGACAAGGATGCCTGCTGTCACCACTGCTATTCAATATGGTAATGGAAGTTCTACTCAGAGCTCTGAGACAAGAACAAGAAATAGAAGGCATTCAAGTTGGAAAGGAAGAGGTGAAACTATCTCTATTCACAGTTGACATAATTACTATAAATAGAAAGTCCCCAAAGAACCTACAAGAAAGCTACTAGAGATAATAAATGAATTCAATCAGGCGAAGTGGCTCATGCCTGCAATCCCAGCACTTTGAGGGGCCGAGGCAGGAGGATTGCTTGAGTTCAGGAGTTCAAGACCGGCCTAGCAATATAGTGAGACCTCGTCTCTGCAAAAGGATAAAAAAAATTAGCCAGGTGTGGTGACCAAAATGTGGGTAGAAATATATACAAGTAAAAGCCACACTGATGAGGTCTCAGAAATGAGAAAAAAAAATTTTTTTTTTGAGTTGGAATCTCACTCTGTCGCCCAGACTGGAGTGCAGTGGCCGCTCCCGGCCACCGCAGCCTTGACCTGCTGGGCTCCGGCGATCCTTCTGCCTCAGCCTTCCGAGTAACCGGAACTACAGGCATGCGCTACCACACTCAGCTGATTTTTTGATTTATTGTAGAGATGAGGTCTTGCTGCGAGGCGGGTCTCGAACCTGCGGGCTCAGGCAATCCACTCACCTCAGCCTCCCAAAAGCGCGGGATTACAGGCTGAGCCACCGAGCCCGGCAGAAATGAGAAATTTATTGGGATCTGGAGCAAATCTTGTTAGCTGTAGCAAAGAACTTGGCTGCATTGTGCCCATGCCCTAGGTCTTTGTAGAACATAGAAATGGGTATCTGGTGAAAGAAATTTCTAAGCAGCAAAGCCTTGAAGAAGTGGCTTGCCTGCTTCTAACAACTTACAATCATATCCAAGAGAAAGGAATCACCTCGAGATGGAATTTATAATTAAAAGGGGCCAGGTGCAGTGGTTCAAGCCTGAAATCCCAGCACTTTGGGAGTTAGAGGCGAGAGGATTGCCTGAGCCCAGGGGTTTAAGACCAGCTTGGACAACTTGGCGAGATCTTGTCTCCACAATTAAAAAAAAAGTAAAGCATGGTGATGTTCTTCTATAGTTCTAGCTACTCAGAAGGCTGATCACTTGAGCCCAGCAGGTCGAGACTGTGGTGGCCGTGATTGTGCCACTGCACTCCAGCCTGGACAACAGACTCTGACTGAAATGTGTGTGTGTGTGTTGTATCTATGTTTGCTTTTCTCCTTGCATGATGGTTTGTACAGACACTTCAATAGAGCACAACTGATTATCTTATGTCTTATGGGGGGCCAGCCGCCCAAAAGAGATTTAGAGGGTCCCTGGAAGGTGGGGCAGCATCGGTGAATATTCTGGAGAAATAGAAGGGAAGAAAGAGACTGGACTCTGTCTAGTGCAGAAGCCAATTCTGTAGTAGGGATAGATATTAAAAGAAAGCAAGATGGAGGCATAGATATAAAGAAGAAGAAAGAGAAAGAAAGAAAGTGGACAACTGTTCAGTGAAATGAGCAGAAGCTGTTTATTGTGACCAGCCGTGGGTCTTTTATCCCAAACTTTCACATGTTAAATCACAAGACTTTCACGTGAGCACAAGGCCAGGTGGGTGAGGCGCATCCCCCACCACCAGGTGTTTCCTTAGGCTTGAGGAAGGACAATCCCAATCAAATCACAAGACTTTTACGTGAACACAAAGCCAGGTAGGTGGGGGGCATCCCCCACCCCACCAGGCGTTTCCCAAGCATGAGGAAGGACAATCCCAAAGTTATCTCACTGTTCCTCATGCTTGGTTTATATTCCTCAAAAGCAATATAACTGACTAAAATCCTAATACCTTTCTTATCTGTGCTAATTTTACCTGTACTATAAACAACTCTTAATTATGGCTTAAACCAGTTCCTAAAGAATGTGGCCCAGCCCAAAGTTTGTGCTGGGCCATTTCTGATAACCCTAGATAATAATCTATACCATCTAACGCTGGAAACAGCCCTCTAAATGTATATACTAATTTTATAAATATATTTTTAAATCTTATAAAGAAGCTTGTATTATGTATAAGGCTCCCAAATGTGATCTGAGTTTGAACTGTGTTAAGTTTAAAGCCGAAACGACAGTCTGTGAGAAACAGGAACATTGGATCTCTAGAGTCAGCCATGCCTGTCATATTCTCAGAACTTCATGCTTAGATCATAAAAGTCCCTGCCAGTGGGTAACGCTAAACAACAAAGAAAGGAGGAGGGAATGGGCCTTCAGCTCCTGAACCAGCCAGCCAAGGTCCGCAGCCCGCCTGGATCCCTAACGCTCAGGCAGGCCTCCATGGCCGGCTCCCAACAATGTCTTGACCTGTGGGGAGGGGGAAGCTGCCCTCATGGTTGATAAACATATTTTCCCTTAAATAATGAGCCTAAGGTCCCTTAAACAATGAGCCATCAGACCTCCTTAATGGCATCATGGAGTTTAATCTACTGAAGGGCCTGAGTAGCTTTGATCACTAGGGATTTCTCCTCCCACATGATTGTTCACAAGATTTGTAACTTCCCCAGTTGCTCCTACAAATAATGTAAACCTAGGACTGGTGTTGGAGATGTTTTTCAGACTCTGCATTTTGGTAGACCATCTGACAACAACCAGACCAATGACCCATGAACCCCACCCAGAAACTGACTTGACACATGAAGATAATCTCAACACCTTTGTGATTCAATTTCCCAATCAGCAGTCCCAATTCCCTAGTCCATCAAATTACCTTTAAAAGCCCTAGACTCTGAATTCTCAGAGGTATATTTGAGAAATATCTCCCATTCTCCTGCTTGGTGGCCTTACGTTTATTAAACAATTTATCTATGCAATGACTGCTGTCAGTGTATTGGCTTTTCTGTGCAGTGAGTATAAGAATCTGGTCAGGCTGTAATAAGTCTCTACTAAGACAATGTCAATCAAGATTGTGGGGTTGGAGCCCTCACAGAGAGCCTATATTAGGGCAATGCCTAGTGGAGCTGTGAGAACAGGGCCATCGTCCTCCAGACCCTAGAATTAAACAGCCACCAGCAGCATGCACCTTCAACCTGGAAAGCTGCAGACATTTGATTCTAACCCATGAGAGTAGCCACATGGAACATGCTGAGTAAAGCTATAGGGGCAGGGTTGCTTAAGGCCCAGCATGCAGGACATGGAGTCGAAGGAGATTATTTTGGAGCTTTAATATTTAATATCTGTTGGCTGGGCATGGTGGCTTAGCCTGTAATCCCAGCACTTTGGGAGGCCAAGGCGAGAGGACTGCCTGGGCAACCTGGTGAGACCTCGCCTCTACAATAAATCACAAAAAATTAGCCAGGTGTGGTGTCGTGCGTCTGTTGTTCCAGTTACTTGAAAGGCTGAGGCGGAAGGAGTGCCTGACCAGTAGGTCGAGGCTGCGGTGCCTGTGCAGCGTGCCACTGCACACTAGTATGGGCGACAGAGCGAGACTCCAACTTAAAAAAAAAATTTTAATGTCTGTCTTACTGGGTTCAGACTTGCAAGGAGCCTGTTTCTCCATGCAACAGGCTCTTTCTTCTGGCCAATTTCTCCCTTTTGGAATAGGAATGTTTACTCAATGCCTATGCAAACATTTCTTGGAAGTAAATAACTTTTTTATTTGACAGGCTCATAGCTGTAAGAAACTTGGCTTGAGTCTCAGCTGAGACTTTGAACTTGGGACTTTTGAGTTGATGCTAGAACAAGTTAAGATTTGGGGGGGACTATTGGGATGGAATGATTGTATTTTGTATATAAGAACATGAAGCCGGGCTCGGTGGCTCAGTCTGTAATCCCGCACGCCTTTGGGAGGCTGAGGTGAGTGGATTGCCTGAGCCCGCAGGTTTGAGACCCACCTGGGCAACTTGGCGGGACCTCATCTCTACAATAAATCAAAAAATCAGCCAGGCGTGGTAGCGCATGCCTGTAATTCCGGCTACTTGGAAGGCTGAGGCGGAAGCGGAAGGATCACTGGAGCCCAGCAGGTTGAGGCTGCAGTGGCCGGGAGCGGCCACTGCACTCCAGTCTGGGCGACAGAGTGAGACTCCTACTCAAAAAAAAAAAAAAAAAAAAAAAGAACATGAGATTTGGAGGGCCACAGGCAGAATGCTTTAGGTTACATGTCTGTTCCCCCAAATCTCAAGTTGAAATTTGCTAATGCTAATGCTAGGAGTGAAGCCTAATGGGAGGTGTTTGGGTCAGGGGCAGATCCTTCATGAATGGCTTGGTGCCATCCTTAGAGTAACGAATGAGTTCTCACTCTATTGAGAATCAGTTGTTAAAAAAGAGTCTGGCACTTCCTGCCTCTTTTTTCTTGCTCTCTTACCATGTAATCTCTGCCCAGGCCAGGCGTGATGGCTCACTCCTATAATCCCAGCACTTTGGGAGGTGGAGGTGAGAGGACTGCCTGAGTCCAGGGGTTCGAGGCCAGCCTGAGCAACTTGGCAAGACCTCATCTCTACAATAAATCAAGAAAAATTAGCCAGGTATGGTGGTGTGTGCCTGTAGTTCCAGCTACTTGGAAGGCTGAGGTGGAAGGATGACCTGAGCCCAGCAGGTTGAGGTTGCAGTGGCTGTGAGCGTGCCACTGCCATCCAGCCTGGGCAACAGAGTGAGACTCTGACTCAGAAAAAAAAAAAGTCTTTTCCCATGCTGGCTCCACTTTGCCTTCCACCAGGAGTGGAAGCAGCCTGAAGCCCTCACCAGAATTGATACTAGCACCATGCTTCTTGTACAGCTTGCAGAACTGTGAACCAAATAAACCTCTTTTCTTTATATATTACCCAGCCTCAGGTATTCCTTTATACCAACACTAAATGTAGTAGCACAGACATTCATTATATGTGAATAATACAATTTTCTACTTTAAACTAATAAACTTCTGTGCTCTTTCCCTGAAACTCATTTTTATCTGACAGATGGTACAGACAATCTGAAATTCATTTTTAAAGTGAATTAAAATATTTTCTATTTTTGCTTCTTTGAAAATCTTTAAATATTTCTATATGTCCTCCTCAATTGATTTTTAGGCAGTTGACCTTTATGGGAAAGATAAAAGAATCTCAGACCAACTGACATATGTGTACTCTGTTCAATAGGATTTTATCCCCTGGGTAGAGGGCTTATACTCTAGCAATTAAACATTGCTCTCTAGATCAGCTCAAGCACAAAGAAAACATTTAACCCAGAAACACTTGAGAAGGAAGGGTGACTGATAAATGGGTGTTGAGGAAATCTGGTCTCCTGTAAGTATCCTGAACTATCTTCATGATCTACCTAAGATCCTATACTGGGATCCACCTAAGACTCTCATTCGTGAGGTCATAGTACTATGGAGCACATCCCTGCAGGGCTGCCCTGAAAATATGCCCTACACAGAAACCTAAAGCTCTGCTGGTTATCAGCACCACTGAGGAATAGACTTGGCAAAGAAGAGGAACTGAATCTAAGAACTATACAAAAACCAGACACCTGAAAGGGCTATATCTTCTATTAAAGAAATGAACAGAAAATCTGCACACTGGCAACATGAACCAACAAGAAAACCAGCATGTCTCTGGTGACAATAAGAATGGGGAAAGGAGAGATTTGAGAAATAGACACAATTGGCAAAACTGGGTGGAATAGACTAATAATATTAATACTTTTCCCTAATCATTTATATTCACAGCCCTAGTCTCTTGCAGTCCCAGTGTTGGATTTACACTATACTCACAGTATGAGAAACCTCAATCCAAGAAATCAATAAAAAGAGTTCCAGGTTACTAGTGTCTCATAGCACACAGATGAAACTAGACAAATCATCTCAATCCAGGCCCCTTAGAATTTCCAAAGTAAAAGCTCACGTTTAACCAAACATGAGCTCCTAATGATACATATCATGGAGGAAGCAGACCCCCAAGAACAGTCAAGAGAGACTAAAAATAAAAAAATAAGACACATAGGCTGCAGATATTAAAATTATTTTAAAAACAGGGCCAGGAAAAGAGATCCATGCCTGTAATCCTAGCATTTTGGGAGGCCGAGGCAAAAGGATTACTTATGCTCAGGAGTTCAAGACCAGCATGAACAACATAGTGAGACCTCATCTTTAATAAATCAAAAAATTAGCTGGGTGTTGTGGTGTGCACCTGCAGTACCAGCAACTCAGGAGGCTGAGGTGAGAGGAACACTTGAGCTCAGGAGTTTGAGGAAGCAGTGAGCAGAGATCATGCCACTAAACTCCAGTGCAAAGTGAGACTCTGACTCAAAAAATAAAAATTTTAAAAAGCCAGGCACAGCGGCTCACGTCTGAAATCCCAGCATTTTGCAAGGCTGAGGTAGGAGGATTGCTTGAGCCCAGGACTTCGAGATCAGCCTGGGGAACATGACAAGACCTTGTCTTTACAAAAAATTAAAAACAGCAGGGCATGGTAGTGTGCACCTATAGCCCCAGCTACACAAGGCTGAGGCAGAAGGATCACTTGAGACCACGCGTTTGAGGTTGCTGTGAGCTGGGATTGTGCCACTGCACTCCAACCTGGGCAACAGAGTGAGACACCGACTCAAGGAAAAAAACATTATTAAGAGGAAAGAAGTAGTGAGGACATTTCAGGGAGAAGTCAAAATCATGATGAGCAAAGACATAGAAGCACTGAACAGCATGGGGGGAACTGCAAGCATCCTGTTTCTAAAATAATAACTGCAGAGCAGGGAAGGGCAAGAAAAGCTGAAGAAGTCAAAGGAGATCAGCAGGTGGAGAGCTCTGTATATAAACCGTACATGAAGTCTGGCCTCACTGACAATTTTTAAGGAGGGGAGTTTTGCTTTAGTCATATTGCTTTGGTAGTTGTGAGGGGAAAGGATTTAAGATGAACAGAGCTGGAGGAATAGAGATCAACTAGGAGACATAGTTTGTGGGAGAAATGCGGGTCTGAACTACGAGAGTGCCAGTAAGGGTCGGAGGAGAGACAGATCTGAGACACTGCAGATAAAATTAGCAAAAGCCGATGCCTCCTTTTGGGAAGGATGAAAAGGAAGCAGCATAGAATGGCTCCTGTGTTTTTTGCTTGGGTGACTAGGGGATTCTAGTTGATTTGGGGATACAACAGGTAGCACAGGTTGGGACAGAAGACGTTGATGGCCTAAAATATAAAGATGTTAGGACTCCAAAAAGAAAACTTGGAGACGTTCAGCAACCTTTTGGATTTATGAGCTTGAAGCTCATATAAGAAGTCAATGCTGAAATAATTAACCACATAAGTGGCTAATTCACCAAGGGAGAGAGCAAAGCACAGTAACCCAACAGTGGAACTCAGGATTGGGAAATTATTTGAAATTTAAGACAAATTTTAAGTTTAAAAACAAAGAGATAGTTTATAAGCAAGTTCAATTATGTACAGGCATTAAGCAAGTCTTATGGTATCAAAAAATTAAAAACCGGCCAGGCGTAGTGGCTCAGCCTGCAATCCCAGCACTTTGGGAGGCTGAGGCAGGAGGACTGCCTGAGCCTGGGGATTCGAGACTAGCCTGGGCAACTTGATGAGACCTCATCTCTACAATAAATCACAAAAAACCAGCCGGGGATAGTGACGTGCATCTGTATTTCCAGTTACTTGAAAGGCTGAGACGGAAGGATAGCCTAAGCCCAGCAGGTCGAGGCTACAGTGGCCATGAGCATGCCACTGCACTCCAGCCTGGGTGACAAGAATGAGACTCCAACTCCAAAAAAAAAAAAATTAATTAAAAACTTTCTAAAAGTCAAAGAAAGAATGGTTAAATTAATATGGTATATCTACTTCAGAAAATATAATAATCATTAAAAATGATGTTTAGGAAGAGTTTACAGTATGCAGAAAAAGTTTATAATAAAATGTTAACTGCTTTCCTGCCTTTAAAAACAACGCTAGAGGCCAGGTACTGTGGGTCATGCCTGAAATCCAAGCACTTTAGGGAATCTTAGGTGGGAGGATAGTTTGAATCCAGGAGTTTGAGATCAGCCTGGGCAACATAGAGAGACCCATCTCTAATAAATAAATAAGTGAATATAATAAACTTTTAAAAATTCGATATATTATTTGAACAAAATAAAATATGAATAGTAAAGTCCGGAGAGAAATGCATCAAATTGTTATAGAAATTATTATTTTTGTTTATTTATTTATTTTTGAGTTGGTGTCTCACTCTGTTGCCCAGGCTGGAGTGCAGTGGCACACTCGTGGCCACCCCAGCATTGACCTGCTAGGCTCCGGTGATCCTTCCATTTCAGCCTTCCAAGTAGCCAGAACTATAGGTGCATACTATCACGGCCGGCTAATTCTTTGATTTATTGTAGAGATGAGGTCTTACCAAGTTGCCCGGGCTGGTCTCGAACCCGTGGGCTCAGGCAATCCTCTCACCTCGGCCTCCCAAAGTGCTGGGATTACAGGCTGAGCCGCCGAGCCCGGCCAGAAATTATTTTGAAAGTGAAAATTGATGGGCTTCTTCCTCTGCCTTTTCATATCTTCCAAATTCAGTATATAATACTATCGCAATGGAGAAAACTTTAAAAGAAACAACAACAGTATTTCCTACCACCTCTAATGGGACATAGCTAGAGTTCTTATCAAGCATAGTATAACAGTGAAACAGCAAAATAACTAATATAACTAACTCCATCTTTGTTTAAGGGACCCTTACCCATGCTTGCATGTAGGCTAGAATAATTTTGAAACACTGAGAAGATAATGTAGGAACAACAAGTATGCAGCTGCCCAGATAACCCTGGGGAAAAGGGGAGCAGGTGCACTATATTTCATTAAAGATTTAAAGAAACATCATGACCTGACCAAGGACAAAGAAGCCTCCCAACCTCCTTGGACCCTTGCTGGAACTCAGATATCTGCAGCTATCAGTTGCACCTTAACCCCAACCCTCTCCTCTTTACCCTGACCTTAACATAAAAACAGACTAGGCCAGATGCAGAGATTCACACCTGTAATCCCAGAACTCTGTGAGGCGAGGCAAGAGGATTGCCCAAGCCCAGGGGTTTAAGACCAGCCTGGACAACTTGGTGAGACCTTATCTCCACAACAAATTGAAAAAAAATCAAAAAATTAGTCAGGAATGGTAGTACGCATCTGTGGTTCCAGCTCCTTGAAAGGCTAAGGTGAAAGGATCACCTGAGCCCAGTAGTTCAAGGCTACAGTGGCTATGAGCATGCCACTGCACTCCAGCCTGGGCAACAGAGTGAGACACCAACTCAAAATAAATAAATAAATAAAATGGTTAACAGATAAATTATTATATAAATAATATAATTAAAATGATGAGTAGCTTTTGTCTAACAGCTCAGTTCTCATAATCTAGATAAACTGCTAAAAATGAATGGAGTAAATGTAAATGAGATAAATTCTCATAAGCAAACTTTATATAATTTAAAATTAAAATTATTTTTGGTGCTCATTAAAAGTCTGGGTCATTTTCAGTGAAGAAAGGATTATGATATAGAAAAATATGTTTCTAAGAGTTGTAGAATAGTTCCCATCTATGAAATGCTAATATCATGCTAATAATAAACAGTTCAGGATTACTCACTTCCTAGGTTTTCACTAAAATTTAAGGTTACTAAAAATAAGAAATCTAATTAATACATAATTCTATAACATATGTTCTTATTGAGAAAAATAATACTTATATCTAAATCAGAAGTTATCTGCTGGGCACAGTGGCTCACGACTATAATCCCAGCACTTTGGGAGGCCAAAGTGGGAGGACAACTTGAGCCCTGGAGTTCAAGACCAGCCTAGGAAACACAACAAGAAAAATAAATAAGTCAACTAGGGTGTGGTGGTGTGTGCTTATAGTTCCAGGTACAAGGATGGCTGAGACTGGAGCTCTTATGTTAGCTCTTATATTACTTAAAAGATTGCAACGGTTGATGAGTGCCTGCCCACCTCCATTACTGCCTGGCCTAGAATGCTTGAGACCCTCTCCAACTGACTAAACAGATCCCATCTTGGTCAAGGAGACCCCAAATAAACCTTAGAAACTTAGTTCCTAGCCATGACAGGATAGGAGGTCAAATACGCCTCATTATATCCCCTTTCTTTTGGAATTTAGACACAAAAACTGACCAGCATTAAGGTTAAAATAGAGATCATAAGACTGACAGAACAGATTTTTTGTGGCAATAAGATACCAAATTATGAAGAGGACCTAAGGACAAGCCAGGCAAGGGTTAAGTCTCCAATCCAAAGTAAAGATGGGTCATATGGTACTTGCATGTTTGTTCAATACATGAGTCAGAACCACCTTCATAAATATTCATAGTTCCTCCTGTAATCTATTAAATAGGTATGTTTAGCCAACTGGTCATCCTATCCCTACAGGAGTATCCCCATGGGTACAACTGACAGTGGCAAACAAACTTGACTTAACATCCACCTGTCCCCTGATTCAAAGAAGACTATGATGATAACAAGAACGTCAAAGAAAACCGTGACTTGCCCCTTCCCACAATCTTTTAGATTGTCATCTTGGAGACCACAAGCAACAGGAAAAAAAATAAAAATAAAACTAAAAAACATGAACGATACTAAAAAAAAAAAAAAAAAAAAAAAAGCCAAATATTTTAAGGCTCTGGGCACTATACTAACTTCGATTCATGAGTTTGCTTGTAGCAGGACCACCCCATCCCACAAACACGGCCCTACATCCTTTTCAGCTGGGAACAAGGGCCTGAAAACCAACTTGCTGCCAAATCAAACAGTTTCATTCCACCGTTGCCCCACATCAGTTCCGTTCAGCAGGAAGCAGCCAGATGAGCGACAACATCCTGTTGTCCCTAATCCCACAAGATGGTGGAATGGGACTTTGATAGTGGAGAATTGAAAAAGTGAAACAGCGAAAGAACTAACATAACTAACTCCATCCATGTTTAAGGGGCCTTTATCCATGCTTACAAGTAAGCTAGAATAATTTTGAAACACTGAAAAGATAATGTAGGAACAAGAAGTACTCAGTTGTCCAAACTAACTCTGGGAAAAAGGGGAGTATGAGCACTAATTATGTTTTGTTAGGATTTAAAGAAACATTATGGCCTGACCAAGGACAAAGAAGTTTCCCAATCTCTTATGATCTTTGCTGGCACCCAGATGTCTGTGGCCAGCTGTCAGTCACCTCTTGATCCCAACCCTCTCCTTTTCCCTCTGCCCTTGACACAAAGAGAGTCAGAAATTTGCACTGACTCCAGATGGTCTTTAAGACATTGGTCCGTCATCTCCTCGGGGCTCTCGAATAAACCTTCTTCCCTTACACCAACACTTGTCTCTCCAATTTGGCTTCTGAGTGAGAAGCAGTCAAACCTGAGTTTGTTTACAATAGAACCTGACAAATAGGAGCCTCTCCCAAAACACTGTAATATGCCAGTACCTGGGCCTTGAAGGCAGTTGCCTCAGATGTTTCTCCCTTCCAGAAGCTTGTAGCTTGTCCTATCTGTAAGAGGCCTCACCAAGGCTCGGCTTCCAGAGATGCCATCTGGGGTCTGCAGGGCAGGTTCAGCTTCTGCCCCTCAGGGCTCAGTCTCATCTTTAGCCACTGACATTCTGCCTCAATGGGTCTTTTCTGCACCACCCCCACCCCAATTCCCACTGGCCCATCATAGGCACTGTGGCCTCATAGCTCCCTTCAGTTTCTCAGAAATGATTCCCCAGGATATGGGAATCAATCCTTCTGTGGATGTCGACCCACAGGGAGAGTTTAAGAAATTGACTCCTTCTGAAGGGGAGGCTCCATGAGATCTCACTGTCCTTCTGACCAGTCCCGCCATTTCCAGAATGCTGAGCCTCTCAGGGACACTGGACAACACTGTTCCAAGTCCATGTGGCACCTGGAGCTGGACTGCAGGCTGGTTCCTTAACTCTGCATCCCTTTGGAGGGGGAGGGGCGAGGGGAGAGGAAATTGGAAAGGGGGAAGAGGAAGGTATTGGAGGATAACTGGCAATTGCCGCAGCTAAGGAGACAGAGGCTGCAGGCCACAGGTCCATGCACAGCAGCTCTGTGACCTGTCCCACAGTGGCTGCCCAGGAGGCCCTGCCAGCAAAGCAGCCAGATGGTGCAGTGAGTCCTGTAGGGGGAAGGACCCTTGGGCATCCTGTCCGAATCTCAGTTGTGAGTCGAGATACCCAGCTCTCGTCTCAAGAATGCAAGGAGGCTTTGAGAGAGCTTCCGCAGCCGCCGCTGCCGCCGCCGCCGCCACCGCCACCACCACCACCACCACCACCACCACCACCACCACCACCACCGCATCCCCTGCCCCAGAGCAGATTGGGCGAGGCCTCTCCCAAAAATCATGCCCATTGTCCATTCCTTCTCAGGGTACTGAGTACTAACCAGATACTATGTACTACTGAGGGTAGAGCTGTGAACTGGTTGACAAGATTCCTGCCTCTGAGAAGACAGATCATTTAGCCACAAATTACAACCTAGTGTGGGAAGCATTGGAGGGGACTAGGGAGAGATAAGAGCATTGGGAAAGTCAAGAAAGTTCCTCCAGAAGGACACCTGTCACAGTAGTATAAAGGAAGGAGTTTTTGTTGATGGTTTTTGATGATGAAAAGTTCCCATCTGATGGCTTTTGGTTCCTCTGAGAAATGGAAATCTGGCACATCTGCAGGGAGTGAGGGGAAAAAAAAGTTGAGGAAAGTGAAGGTTTCAATTGATTTTGAGTAGGATGGGGTTACTAAGTAGGGTAAATTTACTAGGGAGTAAATGATTAGTGTTCCATGTCCATGGAGCTCTGTCTGTTTTGATCACCAATGTATCCCAAGTACAGTTGACCCTCAAACAATACAGGGGTTAGGAGGGCTGACCCCTACGATGTCAAAAATGTGCATATAACTTTTGACTCCTCGGAAGATAACTATGGCTGGGCGCAGTGGCTCACGTCTGTAATCCCAACACTTTGGGAGGCTGAGGTGGGCAGATTGTCTTAGCACAGGAGTTCGAGACCAAACTGGGCAACATAGTGAAAGTTCATCTCTCCAAAAAAATCAGAAAATTAGCTGGGCATGGTGGCGCATGCCTGTAGTCCCAGCTACTCAGGATGCTGAGGTGGAAGGATTGCCTGAGTCCAGAAGGTCAAGGTTGCTGTGAGCTATGATCATCATGATCATTCCACTGCAATCCAGCCTGAGCAACAGACTCAACAACAGCAACAACACAAACATAACTCCTAATAGAATAGCCTACTGTTGCCTGAAAGTCTTACCAGTAATATAAACAATTAACACATATTTTGTATATATAGTATGTACTGTATTCTTACAATAAAATAAACTAGAGAAAAGAAAATGTTATTCAAAAAATCATAAGAAGCTGAGCACCGTGGCTCATGCTTGTAATCCCAGCACTTTGGGAGGATGAGGCAGGAGGATCACTTGAGGCCAGGAGTTCAAAACCAGCTGGGCAAAATAGTGAGACCCTATCTCTACAAAGATAATATATATATATATGTATATATATATATATTTTTTTTTTAATTAGCTGGGCATGGTGCCTTGCACCTATAATCCTAGCTACTCAAGAGGCTGAAGTGGGAGAATCACGTAAGCCCAGGAATTCAAGGCTGCAGTGAGTTATGATCTGTGCCTCTGCACTCCAGCCCGGGTGACAGACTCAGTCTCTTAAAAAGAAAGAAAGAGAGAAGGGCCGGGGGGGGGGGGGAGAAATAGAGAAACAGAAAAAAGAAAGAACAAGAGAATTAAGGGCTAGAAAACATATTTACTATTCATTAAGTGGAAGTGGCTCATCATAAAGGTCTTTGCCCTTTTTGTCTTCACATTGAGTAGGCTGAGAAGGAGGAGGAAAAGGAGGGGTTGGTCTTGCTGTCTCAAGGAGAGCAGAGGCAGAAGAATATCCAAGTATAAGAGGACTCACACAGTTCAAACTTGTGTTGTTCAAGGATCAACTGTACTTAGAACAATACCTAACACATAACAAGCACGATGGTAGAGTTGACCACTAGTTATAGACCATGAGTTTATAATGGCACCAACTTACTCATATCTGTCATTTTATCCAGTGGGGCTGAGCCACTTCCTAGAAGGCAGGTCTGGCAGAGACAGAGAGCTGAGATTTTGCCAGGTAGAAATGATAACAGGAGAATGGACTGGAAAGTGTTTAGGATGTTGATTAAGTGATGAACCATCAAGTCTACCATGAAGAGGGAAGAAATGAAGGCAAGGGGTTGCTTATGCAGGGGGAAAATGAAAGGCTCAATGGACTAGAGGGCAATACAAAGTTAAAGAATTGGTATCTTAAGGCCAAAATCAGAGAACAGAATGCCAGACTGTTTTATTTCAGAAAACAGAGCAGTTCCTGGTGGTGAGGTTTAGGAAGTGGCCAATAGCTGAACTGGAACAGAGGTAAGGGACTCAGATAAAAAGATCTAGAAATTGAGAGTCTAGGTCATAGAATGGTCTATCCGCATGGATATTTGAGTCTCTCATAGATTTTCTCCTCTTTGAGATCCCTGCCCTGGATCCCATTAAGTCCTTTCCTTTGCTTTTATTTATTTTATTTTTATTTATTTATTTATTTTATTTTTGAGTTGGAATCTCACTCTGTCGCCCAGACTGGAGTGCAGTGGCCGCTCCCGGCCACCCCAGCCTCGGCCTGCTGGGCTCCGACGGTCCTTCCGCCTCAGCCTTCCAAGTAGCTGGAACTACAGGCACGCGCTACCACGCCCGGCTAATTTTTTGATTTATTGTAGAGATGAGGGCTCGCCAAGTTGCCCAGGTGGGCCTCGAACCCACGGGCTCAGGCAATCCACTCACCTCAGCCTCCCAAAGTGCTGGGATTACAGGCTGAGCCACCGAGCCCGGCTTCCTTTGCTTTTAGAGAACCTGCATTCAAGTTTCAGATCCTAAAAGGACAGTGGCATGACTCAGGGCCAGAAAACAGAATGGGAAAGCAAGAAGTCTGTCTTATCTTGTTTTGATACTACCACTCATATACACTTTTCTGGACATAGTATTTCTATGTTCTCTGGAGGAAATACTACATCCCACTTCTTCAGCCTCAGTCCATGTGCAGGTGGAATGGTCGTCCTTCCACATGTTACTCCAAGGGTGTGACTATGGCTCAGGCCTGTCAGAGGAAGGATTCCTGCAACTAGTTCAGTGACTAGTTCAGAGATGGATATGTAACCAAATGGAGTCCTTAAGGCACAATGAGACTTTTGCAGGGACTGTCAAAGTGAAAGAGTTTCAGGTTCACTTGAACCTGCTACTACACAAAACCTAAGAATGAAGTCAGCACAGAAGACAGAGAGCTTAGAAATGGAAACTAAATCCTGACAACAATGAATTGCTTCTCCACATCAACTCTACTACCTGAAGCCAGTTCTACTCCTGGACTGTGAAGTTATGAGTCAATACATTTCCAGTCAATTACATCCAAATGATTCCTCACAATGTAAGAGAATATATAAACGTACACTCTTCTTTATGCCTCAGTTTCCCCTTATGAGAAAGGAGATAAAAAATTACCTACTTCAAAGAGATGTACCAGCCTGGGCAACTTGGCGAGACCTCATCTCCACAATAAATCAAAATATTAGCCGAGCATGATGGCACATGCCTGTGGTTCCAGCTACTTGGAAGACTGAGGCAGAAGGATCGCCTGAGCCCAGAAGGTCAAGGCTGCAGTGGCCAGGAGCGTGCCACTGCCCTCCAGCCTGGGCGAAAAAGTGAGATTCCAACGAGAGAAAGAGAAAGAGAGAGAGAGAGAGAGAGAGAGATGTAAAGAATAAATGGGATGTGTGAGAATACAGCAAAAAGGTGTCCATCTGCAAAACCGGGAAGAGGCCCTCATCAGGAACCAAATCAGCTGGGACCTTGATCTTAGACTTCCCAGCCCCCAGAATTATGAGAAATACATGTTTGTTGTTTAAGCCAAAAAACAAAAAGTCAAACAAGATAAAAATTGTTAGTGTATTAATTTGTTCCAGATCACTGAAGAGCCAAAAAAAAAAAAATCACATTACTTAATTTTTCTAAATTAAATAAAATATGGCTCAAAATCCCCACTTACTAGAATGGGAAGACAACCAACATCAATAACTTATTAGGGGCTGGGTGCAGTGGCTCACATCTGTAATCCTAGCACTTTGGGAGGCTAAGGTGGGAGGATTGCTTGAACTCAGGAGTTCGAGACCAGCCTGGGAAACATAGAGAAAGCTCATCTTTACAAAAAAAATTAGCTGAGTGGTGGCATACACCTGTAGTCCCAGCTATTCAGGAGGCTGAGGCGGAAGGAACGACTAAGCCCAGGAGGTCAAGGCTACGGTGGACTGTGATTATGCCACTGCACTCCATTCTGGGAGACAGAATGCAACCCTGACTCAAAATAATAATCATAACGGTAATTTACTGGGGCCTTTTTCCCTCTTTAGTATCATGTACGGTGACCACCCTCCCCCCACAAAATGAAGATATTTAGAAAGAGCCTCTTGACTAGAAGTGATGGCTCATACTTGTAGTCCCAGAACTTTGGGATGCCAAGGTGGAAAGATCACTTGAGGCTAGGAGTTCGAGACCAGCCTAGTCACAATAGTGAGACCTCTGTCTCTACCCCCCCAAAATCATAAATTTTTTAAAAATACAAATAAAAGAGGCTTTAGTCTTCAGTCTGTCATGGTTGTCCCCGGGATGCCCATTGTCTAAACCTGTGTGGTCCATTTAAAGGCAGGTTGTTTCACAGCATCTCTGCCAAGAATGTACACTGGCATCTTTTGCTGCAGTTCTCAAGATTATGAGCTAGATGCTTAGACTACCAGTCATTAAATAACCTCTCCCTATCAGAAGTCCTGCTGCCTCCTAGAGGAATTCTGTACAGACCCTGCCACTCATGGAACTTATTACTAGCTCTCTTCTGACCCACTGCTATTCTTGGGCAATTCCACTTCCATCAACTCAGCACCTCTTCCATATTCTCCTTTGCAAGAACACTTAGCTAACTAAATTCCCCTCCCACACAAGAACAGGTAAGGTTATAAATTCCCCTCCCACACAAGAACAGGTATTTTACAACTTTGGTTTGGACCGAAAAACACAAAATTCCCAATAATTCCATGGGACAAGAAACACAGAATTTCTAAAAGAAAGGAGAACAAAGTAGCTGGGCTCAGTGGCTCAGCCTATAATCCCAGCACTTTGGGAGACTGAGGCGAGTGGATTGCCTGAGCCCATGGGTTTGAGACCAGCCCGGGCAACTTGGCGAGAACTTATCTCTACAATAAACCAAAAATTTGTCAGGTGTGGTAGCACGTGCCTGTAGTTCCGGCTACTTGGAAGGCTGAGGAGGGAGGATCGCTGGAGTCCAGGAGGCCGACACTGGGGTGGCCATGAATGTGCTACTGCACTCCAGCCTGGGTGACAGAGTAAGATTTCAACTCAAAAAAAAAAAAAGGAGAACAAAGTTATCTTTGTATCTCCTCTGCCAAAGAGTAGGAAACAAATTAATAACCTAGTAAATTTTCTTGCCATAATGTAAATTAACAAGTAAAGGATAAGTATTCAATATTGTCCTCTCTGTTTCCCATCAGAACTCAATTTACCTTCTTCATCCAGAGGTTGCAAACTCAAATACCAGGCAGATAATACAAATGAATTTAAAAGACAAGTGGAAGAAAACAAAATCATAGGCACAATGATAAACGGCAACTAGCCCTTAGTCTTGGCATTAACTATAAGAACATGGTGACAACTGCTGTGAACTAAAGAGCACATATCCACTCCAAAGGGGGCAAATGCTACTTAGCTCCAAATGGCCTTTGCAGGCAGAAAAAAACCCAGTATTGCCAGATTTTAAGTTAGAAATATTATGTACAATCTACTGATTTACAATATTGGCTACTCATTAGATTTAAAAAAAAAAACATGCTGTTGGCCAAAATGTCTGTGTCAGTGATTACATATCATTAGGTCATCTTTATGCCTTTCAATGGTTTCAGCTGCTGCATATATGCTGCTAGGTGTCAAATCTACATCTCCCACTGGCTGTGGTGGCTCATGTCTGTAATCCTAGCACTTTGGGAGGCCAATGTGAGAGGACTGCCTGAGCCCAGGGGTTCAAGACCAGCCCAGACAATTTGGCGAGATCTTGCCCATAAATAAATGAATATAAATAATTACATAAATAAATAAGCTGGGTTCTCGGTGGCCCAGCCTGTAATCCCGTGCCTTTGGGAGGCTGAGGTGAGTGGATTGCCTGAGCCCACGGGTTCGAGACCCACCTGGGCAGCGAGACCTCATCTCTACAATAAATCAAAAAATCAGCCGGGCATGGTAGCGCATGCCTGTAATTCCGGCTACTTGGAATGCTGAGGCGAAAGGATCGCCGGAGCCCAGCAGGTCGAGGCTGTGGTGGCTAGAAGCGGCCACTGCACTCCAGTCTGGGTGACAGAGTGAGACTCCAACTCAAAAAATAAATAAATTAATTAATTAATTAATTAACTGGGCATAGTAACACGCACCCGTAGTCCCAGCTACTTGGAAGGCTGAGGCAGAAGGATCACTTGAGCCCAGCAGGTCAAGGAAGGCTGTGGTGGCTGTGAGCATGCCACTGCACTATAGCCTGGGTGACAGAGTCAGACTTTGACTTAAAAAAACAAACAAAAAACTACATTTTCCCCATAGACTGCTTTCCCTAAGCTTCAGATCCATGTATCTGTCTGTTACCTAGCTTTACCTTGAAGTGCCATAGGAACCTCAAATTCAAATTCCATGTCTAATATGAAATGAATCACCTCTCCCCCAAATTGGTTCCCAGATCTGTGTTCTGTATCTCAGTTAAATAGCACCAACAAACTTTCAGTTTCCCAAGTCAGAAAACTTGGGGTCATTCTCAACTTCCTCTATCCCCAACCCCACCCCATTGGTAACCAAGTCTTATTAATTATATCTCTGGAATTCTACTTGAATGCATTATTCCTCATTCCCACCATCACTGCCTTGGTTCAGTCCTCATTTTTTGTTTTGCTTTAACTAAAGCCAGAGTCCCCTACCCTCTTGCCTCAGTCTCTTTGCCCTCATTACAGCTAAAATGTTATTTCCACTTCCCTATTTAAAAATTTTCAATGATTTCCTGGCTGGGTTCGGTGGCTCAGCCTGTAATCCCAGCACTTTGGGAGGCCAAGGTGAGTGGACTGCCTGAGCCCATGGCTTCGAGGCCCACCTGGACAACTTGACGAGACCTCATCTCTACAATAAATCAAAAATGAGCTGGGCGTGGTAGCGCACGCCTGTAGTTCCAGCTCCTTGGAAGGCTGAGATGGAAGGATTGACTGAGCCTAGCAGGTCGAAGCTGCGGTGGCCGGAAACATGCCACTGCACTCCAGTCTGGGTGACAGAGTGAGACTCCAACTAAAAAAAAAAAAAAATTTTTTTTCAATGGCTTCCCATCACCTTCATGATAAATTTCCAACTTCTTAACCTTCAGGGCCTTTGTGATCTTATCTTTCCAGGTTCATCTCCTACTGCTTCCCCTACTCCCATCCAATACTACAGCTACACTGAAATACCTTCAATTTCCATAATGGAACAAGCTTCTCTGCGCTAGCATCTTTGCACAGGCTGTTCCTACTGCTTGGATTGTCCTTCTCTCACTCCTTACACTACATCCTCATTTTTTAGTTCCCCAAACCAAGCATTAATAATCTTTTCTGAGCCGGGCTCAGTGGCTCAGCCTGTTATCCCGCGCCTTGGGAGGCTGAGGTGAGTGGATTGCCTGAGCCCGCGGGTTCAAGACCCGCCTGGGCAACTTGGTGAGACCTCATCTCTACAATAATTAAAAAATTAGCCAGGCGTGGTAGCGCGCGCCTGTAATTCCGGCTACTCGGAAGGCTGAGGCGGAAGGATTGCTGGAGCCCAGCAGGTTGTGGTTGTGGTGGCCAGGAGTGGCCACTGCACTCCAGTCTGGGCGACAGAGTGAGACTCCAACTGAAAAAAAAAAAATCTTTTCTGGGAAGCACGCCCTCAAATATCAACCCCCTGCTCCAGGCTGGTAGGTGTATTTTCTGCCCCGTAGTATCCTGTGCGTATCTCTGTTTTCATTGTCTATTACTTCAGTGTTTTCCCCCACTGAAATGAGATCTACCTACTTTAGTACAGAGACTCTGTCTTACTTCTATTATTTCAAGACTGAGCACAATAATTGATCGGTAATAGGCACTCAATAAATGTTGCATGAATGAATCAATCTAGTGCAACTCATGGTACCAATGGAGAAACCTCTCTTTTCTCAAGATCATGTGACCAATCAGTGACAGAGCACTTTCAGCTCAGCACACTTTCCACCAGACTAAGTTGGCTTTTGATCGGGAGAGGAGGGGGAAGGGGAGCGTTAAATTGTACTCGGAAGGCAGGGATTGAAGTTTGACTCTGAAAGGAAGGGTTGACATGGAACACAGTGGTGATTTTAGGGGTAAATGGAGCAAATGAAGAGGGAATGGCCAAGCACATTTGATTCATTTGTCATTCTTAACATGAATGCTTCTCAAAAAGATCTCAGGCAACCTAAAGTTAAATAAGACAGTTCACAGCTGATATGAGCATAAAAAGGAAGGGACAGATCCCATCTATTAAAGATAGAATGAAGTTTAAAATCAGAAACTTTAAAAAGAAATAACATTCGAATATAGCACACATTATGTACCAGGTGTTATTCTAATGATATACATTTATTCATTTAATCCTCAAAAATAACACTATGCATTAAGTAATAATATTATTTTACCAGGTGTAGTGGTGTGTGCTTATAAGCCCAGCTACTTGGGAGACTGAGACAGCAGGATTCCTTGAGCCCAGGAGTTTAAAATCAGCCTGAGCAACATAGTGAGTCCCCGTCTCTAGTAATAATAATAATAATAATAATAATATTCCCATTTTATAGGTGAAAAACGGAGGCACTGAATGATTAAGAGGTTTAACCGAGGTCTCACAGGTAGAAAGTGGCAAAATTAGGATTTGGATAAGGTGGTTCAAAGTTAGAATCCATGTACTTAACCACAACGCTCAAAGCATAATTCTGACCATGGTAATCAAAAGAGGATTACTTAGATTTCACTGTATGAAGCATGAGTTGTCTAATGGGAGCAATTTTATGGTATTAAATTTTCAGAGAGAGGGCTGTTAGGCCTGGGCCCACGTGGGGGATGGAATTCTTTTTTCTGTGATGCAGTGATGACCTCAGAGTAAACTGCCACTAGACTAAGAAAAATGGCATGGTTGCTAGAGGACCTGCTCGGGGTTGAGGGTGATATGGAGCTTCTCTGGAACCTATTGACCCAAGCCATGGCCTGCAGACACTGTGGCAGCAGCTGCCTCCAGAGTCCAGGGAACTTGGTGATATTATTCCTATTCATGTTTTGGCAGATCCGGAAGTGGCAGCAGCTTGGAAGTTTCCAACAGCTTCATCCCTGGTGCTCTGGGGACATGATGCTGGGCAAGGTATGTGACCTCTGACTATGGATATGCAGTTAATAACTGTTGACATCACATGCGATGTAAGGTGAGGATTCATTGACATGGATGTGAGCCCAGGTGAGTGATTAGAAGCCCTTGATGTGAGGCTGGGTGAGTGACCATTGACACCAGATGAGTGATCATTGGCCCTACAGATGTATGGTTATGTGAGGGAATGCTAATCTCCAAATGAGGATTGGGTAATGACCATTACTACTAGATGAAGAGCTGGGTAAGTGACTGATCACAGATGTGGGGCCAGGTGACTGAGTGTTCACTCTGGATGTGACGCAGAGACTAAGGGCTTCATAACAAAATTCATGTCTCTGAAAAGGCTTCATGCCTGATTGTGTATTTCTCTACTCCCCAGAGCCTACCACTTCTGTATCATGTGGCCTTCCTTGATCACCTCTGGAAGCAGAAATCAGAGACAGAGGAAGAGGAGGAGGAGGAAGAGGAGGAGGAGGAGGAGGAAGAAGAGATATCTCTGGATCCATTGAAGCCATGCTCCCCTCCCAAAGAAGCCCCCATTGAAGAGCAAGCCACCACAGCTCCAGCCCAGACATCCTGTGGTTCTGAGGACCTCCCCAAGGCCACAGGAGTACCAGAGCAAATGCTCACACAGCCCCCAAGCCCTTCCAGACTCTTCCCCACCTTCCAGATACTGACTAATTTATCTGCAAGGCACAAGATAGCATCAGAGAGCCCCTGGCAGCACAGAAAAAGCCAGCTCTTCTGGGGTCTCCCCTCTCTGCACAGTGAGTCCTTGGAGGGCATCTTCCTGAGCTCAGGTGGCTCCTCTCCCCTGAAGTTGTCTCTCTGTCCCGTCTTCTTCAACAAGTTTGCCTTCCTACCTAGGTCCAACCTATTGCTTCCCTGGTATCACTCCCCAACCCATTTTCCTACCCATGATGCCCATACTATGGAAGATATGGAAAAGGCCCCTGATCCTCAGCTACTTCCACCTCCGCCTTCTCCTTATGCCCCATCACTACCTGTTCACCTTAAAGTCTTGCCAGCAGACCACAAGGGAGTCCTGTCTGGCACTGAGGCACCCACACAGCTCCCTGGAACTAGCCCCCTGGAACTAGCCCCCTGGAAGTTCCCCCTGGATATGAGTCTCAGTTGGGAACCACAGGATATAAAGAGCCCACAAGCTTCTGGGCCTCCAATTCGACCCCCCTACCAAGTCCCATCTTCTCTGTCAGAAACAAAAAAAATCAGCCCTGAAGAAGGACTTTCTATACCTAAGGACTCCTGGGGAACCGTGGGATACAAAGAAAACCCTTGGGCCTCTGAGTCTTCAATGCCAGCCCCTTGCCCTCCTCTAGACTCCCTGCCAAAACTCCAGGGAGAAAGTCCCCTGGAATATCCACCTGGATATGAGCCCCAGTGGGGATACAGAGAAAACTCAGGAAAGCCCTGGGCCTTTGAGGCTCCAACCTTGGACCTCAACCCAGGGCTTCACGGAGCCAGCCCTGCATGTGTCCCCTCGGGATCTGAGACTTCATGGAAGGGGATGCAGAGTACAGAAAATCTTTTGGTCTCTGTAGACCCAGTTTTACCTCCCAGACTTCCCTCAGCTCCTCTGCTAGAGTCTCTAGTAATGGGCTGCCAGGGAGTCCTGTCTGGTTTCTCAGACCCTGCTCCTAGTGCACCTCTAGGCCCCCTTACAGAGCTGCCCCTTTGTAGAATCAACCCTGTGGAAGGCCTCACTGGATCAGAAACTACAGGGAAGGAGGACACTGAGCATTCCAAGAATTTCCAGGCTCCTGAGCCCCCATCTCTGGTCTTCAGCCCACCCCCAACTCTTGTACCAGAGCCCCTCAGAGTTAGCCCCATGGGGTTCCTGTTTGATTCCGAGGTTAGATGTGGGGACATACACAGGATAAAGAACTCCTGGGCCTCTAAGCTCCCAGCTTGTAGCTCACCCCAAGACCTGCTTGCTCCAGCCAGCCCCCTGGGAGTCTCACCTGACTCTGAGCCTGTGGAGGGGGACATGGAGCAGAAAGAAAACTGCTGTGTTCCTGCGTTCCCAGATTGGAGCCTTAGCCCACCCCTAAGCTATGTTTCAAAGTCCAACATAAGTGAGCCTATTGAAGACCAATGCAACTATAAGCCTGAGGGGGAAGCAGTGGAGGAGCAGAGAAAGAACTGCTGGACCTCTGAGTGTTCAGCCCCCAGCTCACTCTCTGCTCCTCTACCAGAGGATCACCACATTGACCTTGAATTTGTGTGGAGAAATGCACAACAAAGAGAAGTCCCCCAGGGCCCCAGGCCTGTAGCAGTGGATCCCCTACAGCCAGGACCCTGGCCTCCCACCCTAGCTGAAGCTGTGAGCACTGAGCCCAGCCATCCTGACCTTCTCAAGGGAGAGATGTTGCCAGGAGCTAAGGCAGAGGCCCCACCTTCCCAGAGAGATGCTGTCCCAGAGGTGCTTCCATACCCTAGGACCCATGCCTGGCACTGGAGCAGAGAGTTGAAACTCAAGCTGAAGAAACTGCATCAGAGCCCTGTTTCCAGGCCCCTTGGCCAAAGTCAACCATTTTGCAGCTCCTCTGCCCTGACCTCCACAACGCCAGACTCCTGGAGACTCTCTTCCTGCCCCCCAAAGAAGACTTATCTCCCCAACCCATGCCCCCACTCTTCAAGCTGTCACTCCCCAAAAGTTCAGTGCACAGTACTTCAGCTGGTTCGGGCATCCCACCGCCATCACTCTGAATCCTCCTCCCAGCCTCAGCCACGAGAGTCTGGCAGGGCAGAACAAAGGCCTCAGAGAGAAGAGAGAAAGAAGATGGTGGCCCAGGTCCCATCCCAAGGGACGTGTGTCCACCTGAAGGCTGATGAGAACTATCAAGGCCCGGCAGAGTCTTCAAACCCTGGGATTCTGGCCTCAGGCAAGAGACTGGACAGGGCTTCAGCCCTATCTTCAGCCAAGAGAGAAAGCCCCAGGAAACCCAAAGCAGGAGACCATGAAGAAGGGAATGCAAGACTGGCATCATTCTCTGTCACAGGGAAGAGCCATCCTGCCCAGGCGCAAAGACTGGGGGACCCTGTAAGCAGACTTTCCCCAAGTTCTTGGCACAGGGCCCAGAGCGCTCAACAAACTGCTCTTCCCCAGCAGCTCCTCCCCAAGACTTCAGGTCTCCAGGATCAGCCAGGGCCAGGGCTGGGAGTTGGTGACATCCTTAACCCTCGCCACTGTAAGCACTGTCCTTGGGCCCACATGGAGAAACATCTCTCCTCCCCTACAACCAAGGCTCCCCCTATCGGGAGTCTCCAAAAGGTATTGACCACATTTCTGGGTAAACCATGGAATCTGTCTACTAAATCTAGTCAGTAGAGGAAAAGGTTGGCAGAATTGGCACTTAGTGCTCCAAGACCTGACGCCAAACTAGGTAGAGTGTGGGAAGATGGGGAGACAAGCAGAAGAAATCCTAATAAACTAGTTGAACTACACAAATCCCACTCATGTCTTCTTTGGAATTCAGGGTACTGGGAATGTCAGTTCCAAATAAACTTCTGCTGCAGCCATATTTCCTCATGATCAGGTACTAGAAGTAGAGAGTTCAGGATTCTGCAGGCATCATTTTCTTTTACAGATGATAACATACAGAGTTCACACATCCCTATATTCTACAGGGTGAGGCTGTAGGGCCAGGGGAGCACAGCCCAAAGATGCCCTGGAGAGAAACTTTATAGCATGTGGACAGAAAAAATACATTCATTCACATGAGCACAACTAGTCTGGGTCTAGACAGGTGTTCTTGGGCTTGGGTATGAACGCCCTCTTCTTCACCTCCTTGACCCACAAGTTCCCCACATATCTTTCCTACCATTTCTTCTCCACTCTGCTCTTTTTTTCTCCCTTGGTCAGCTAATCCATCCCCAAGACCATAAAAGAAGTGCCTTTTCATATGTTTAGTAAGTATCTGGATTTCTTCTCTAATTGCCAGTTCATATCCTTTACTCATCTCTCCCTTCTTTCCTTCCCTCCCTCCCTCCCTTCCTCTCCAGAGACAAGGGACTCACTCTGTTGCCCAGACTGATCTCAAACTCCTGGTCCCAACTGATCCTTCCTCCTCAGCCTCCCAAAGTGTTAGGATTACAAGTGTGAGTCACCACACCAGCCCCTTTACTTACTAGTTTTCTATGGTGGCTGTAACAAATTATCAGAAACATAAATTTATTTCGTCAGAAGTCTGACAGTGTTGTCTCACAGGGCTACTAAAATCAGGGAGTTGGCAGGGTTACATTCCTTTACCTATAGAGGTTCTGGGTAGGACTCACTCCTTGCCTCTCCCAGTTTCTAGAGGCAGCCCACATTCCTTAGCTACTGGCCCCCTTCCTCCGTCTTCAAAGGCAAGTTCTTCTCATGTCGCATCACTCTGATCTCTTTTGCCTCCCTCTTCCACTTTTAAGGATCCTAGTGCTTGCAATGGGTTCAACTGGATAATTCAGGACACTCTTCCGATTTTAAAGTCAGTTGAGTAGTGACCTTAATTCTCCTTTTCCATGTAAAATAATATATGTACAGGTTTTAGAGATTAGGATGTGAACACTTCAGGGACCATTATCCTGCCTACCAGAGATATTAACTCAACCTATTATGCATACTTACTACGTAAGTTTTTTACGTAGTTAATCTACTAACATTTTACTTTATGACTTATTTTTCCTTTTTTTAAGTCAGGGTCTCACTCTGCTGCCCAGGCTGAAGTGCTGTGGCACAATCATGGCTCACCAGTCTTGAACTCCTGGGCTCAGGTGGTCCTTCCGCCTGAGCCTCCCAAGTAGCTGAGACTACAGGTATGAGTTACCATGCCTGGATAATTTTTTCACTTTTTGTAGAGACAAGGTCTCACCATGTTGCCTAGGTTGGTCTCGAACTCATGGGCTCAAACGATCCTCCCACTTCAGCTTCCCAAAATGCTGGGATTACAGGTATGAGCCATCACACCTGGCCTACTTTATGACTTTTTTTTTTTTCCTTTTTGAGAGTCTCATTTCTGTTGCCCAGGCTAGAGTGCAATGGCATGCTCACAGCCACTGCAGTCTTGACCTGCAGGGCTCAGGTGATCCTTCTGCCTCAACCTTCCAAGTAGCTGGAACTACAGGCATGCACCACCTTGCCCAGCTAATTTTTTGATTTATTGTAGAGATGAGGTCTTATCAAGTTGCCCAGGCTTGTCTCGAACCCATGGGCTCAGGCAATCCTCACACCTCGGCCTCCCAAAGTGCTGGGATTATAGGTGTGAGCCACCATGCCTGGCCTCTTTATGACTTCTAAAACACTTTCTTTGGGTACTTTTATAGTCTTGCGTATTTATGTTTAGATTGCCAATTTTTATATGAGGTGAGACTCTAACTTCTTCCCCAATGACATTCAATTTCCCAATACCATTTTTATAGAATTAATGTCGAGTCCATTCAATATGCCATATTGCAAAACATTTTTAAACATCTCTAGGCTTCAGATTCACATATCCAACAGCCTACTAGACAGCATCTCATATTCACCTTGTCAAAAATTTGTCAAAAAAATACTCATTTTCTCTTTAACCTTTTCCTCCAATGTGCCCATTCTTACTGAAAGGCATCACATCCACCTAAATACCTAAGCCAGAAGCCTGACTCCTCCCCAATCTGTCATCAAACTTTTATGTCAATTATACCTGTAAAATGTATTTCAAATCCATCTTCACCTCTCCATCTCCACCATCACTGTTGTCATAGTCTAGTCATCACTTTTCCCTAAATTGGTTGCCTTGTTTCTTCTAATCCATTGTGCAAATGGCTACAATTTTCTGGAATTCAACTGCCCCAATCTTTCACAAGTGTCATAAATGTTTGCATAAAAGGCCAGGTGCAGTGGCATGTGGCTGTAGTCCCAAGCTACTAAGGAGGCTGAAGCAGGAGGACCACTTGAGCCCAAGAATTGTGGGCTGTAGTGTGTTATGCTGATTAGGAATCCACACCAAGTATGGCACCAACATGGTGACCTTCCAGAAGTGGAAGACCAACAGGTTGCCTAAGAGGCGAATCAGCCTAGGTCAAAACCCCTGTGCTGATCAGTAGTGGGAATGCAACTGTGAACAGCCTCTACACTCCAGCCTTGGGGAAAAAAAAGTTTCAGTGAAAGAACCTAACAGATGCCAAGCTGTGGTCCTAGACTGGATACTGGTCAAAATAGCTGTGTATGTCATTATTTGGGGCACTTGGGGAAAACTCTGAATATGTTATAGCCACTTAAATTGTTTCTTGACCTTTTAAGATAGAGTCTTGCTCTGTCACCCAGTGTAGTGGCATTATCACAGCTCACTGGTCTTCAACTCCTGGGCTCAAGCAATCCCCCTGTTTTAGCCTCCCTGTGTAGGTCCCAAGTAGCTGGGACTACAGCAGCAAGCCACTGCACTTGGTTTGCCTCCATCTTTGTAATAATTGTAAAAAGAATGTCCCTATATATTAATATAAATGTTTTTTATGAAACAAAGTTTCACTACGTTGCCCAGGCTGGTCTCAAACTCCTGGTTTCAAGTAGTCCTCCCACTTTGGCATCCCAAAACAATAGAATTGCTTGATATGAACCCCCCAAAAAGTTAAAGTGAAAGGTGGAGATTATTGACCAAATAATTAAGGAGTGTGATTTCAATTTGGTTTTTAAAACACATGTATAGACACAAATTTACATACACACATAGAAAAAGATTCAGAAACATATGAACTAAAGTTAGTAAGATGTGACCTCTGGTTACTGGAAATACTAATTATAAAAATTATGATTATATTTCTCTAAATTTTCACAATGCACATTACTGCATCTATAAAAAATGGCTAAAGCGAATAGTCTAAGAGTACATAACAATGTTCATGTATGGTTGATAACACTGAAATGTCATTTCACTGCCTGATTCCTCCAGAGGACCCACACCTGTAGGATAAAGTTCTGTCCTGGCATTTGGGGTTCTTCACATGGTTTTTGACCTCTTGAAATTCACCTCCATACTCCCTTGCTAGTCTATCTTGTGCTTCATAAACAAGACCTGTATTTATGACCTGTACTTTGCTCAAACTGCTCTCTTACTTCTCCATGTCAATAGATTCCCACGTGTCCTTAAGGTTCAGTTCACACTACCTCTCTAGCCTTTTCAGATTTTACTACCTTGTTATGATTTCCCCTTCCTTGCAGCCCCATTAACACTGTGCATGCCTTGCAGATGGAACCCGTTTCCAGATAGTATGACTTTGAAAGTTAGGTTCCATGAGATCAAGTCCAAATTCTCAGCCCAGTTCTTCTTCCACTCTATCATATCATATTCCCCTCTAGTTGTACATTTGGTTGAGAAAACCATGCAGTTAGAAGGTACATGCTGTTCCTCTGCTTCCTCTCAACTAATGTCACTGTTCTGTTCCAAAACTTTCAGCCAAAACCTGCCTATAAGTGACTGAGTCCAAAACTCACCACCTACTGGCCAAGGGTGGAACTGAAGGTACTTTACCTCTCCCACTACTGTGGTCTCAATGACAACACATTTCTACTCTACATGGAAACATTTAAGTCTATGCTCTTCTGCACAGATTTATGAAAAATGAAACTCTTATACTAAGTGTATTAAGACTCTTAGTAGGCTGTAGGTATAGACAAGGGTTAACAAACCACTTGACAATTGCCACAGTTCAGTTGAATTAATGACTGACAGACCTGTGTTCTTTATGCATCGTGTGTCCAATGGACTCTCAGGGCAATCTGTAGGATCAGTATCAGATCCAAATATATCTAAAGATACAAGGTTTACAATTCCACCTTTGCCTCTGCCTTTATGGCACATTCTTGGTCCTCTATTTGATGCCATATTCTTAGTCAGAAACCCATCCTCTAATAACAGTGCTTACTCTATGCAAAGTGATTAGGTGCAGTAAGAACTCAGTTCAATTTCTTTCTGGGAACCCTGGACATTGGGGGAAGATGGACTGCCTATACAATTTGCCTCTTGGTGTAAATATGCAGGTTTCTGCAGTTATGAAGTATTTTCAATCATATTATTAGATTAAGGAACCTCAGGTCCCTAAAGAGCTAAGCAACTGGGTGCGGTGGCTCAAGCCTATAATTTCAGCATTTTGGGAGGCAGAGACGAAAGGATTGCCTGAGCCCAGGGGTTCTGAGCAACTTGGTGAGGACCACCCCCCCGTCTCTACAATAAATCAAAAAATTAGTTGGGCGTGGCGGTGCACACCTGTAGTTCCAGCTACTTGGAAGGCTTGCCTGAGCCCAGCAGGTGAAGGCTGCGGTGGTCGTGTGTCACTGCACTCCAGCCTGGGCAAGAGTGACACTCCAACTCAAAAAAAAAAAAAAAGGAAAGAAAGAAAAGAAGTAGAGCTAGGCACCTTGTTTACAGCTACACTGCCATAAGCACAGATGCCAGAACTAGAACCAACCCTCCTAAGAAAGGCATCTGGCTACAAGTCTTCTCTTGTTTTTTCCTAAAGAATCTATAGAGGTTCAACTGTCTTCCCTGCAGAGACTTTGTGACAAGTGAAAGCAAACCAATCATTCCAACACAAATTTCTATCACCTATCAACCAGTATCTCTAAATATCTTCAGGGGGAAAAATGACACCTGCCTTGTGTTATGTTCCCATAGCTTGATGGAGAGGTAGCAAAAGTCTTTCCCCAAATAACCTTGTCTTTGGCCTTCACTGAGGTTAGACTGCCAACCCACAGGAATAAGACAGGACAAAAATCAGAGTGGGAAGACTAAAGGCTAAGCCATCAGGAACATCTACATGCTGGGAAAACCAAATGAAGACCAAACACAGTATCTGGTAGAGCAAAGTCACTTAAAACAAGGGATAGTCCAAAAATGCAAAAATATTCATTACATAGCACATGAATTCAGAGATGCTCCAATTTAAGCAACCAATGCACGTATCTTATATCCTCAAAGATTACCTATCTATTAGAACTCGTCTTCTTGATTAGTATAAGTCCCAGGATCACCAATACTCGTGCTGATCACAATCCTTAAAGACACAATTCATTAGCCAGGTGTGGTGGTGCAAGCTTGGAGTTCTAGCTACTTGAGAGGTTGAGGTGGATCACCTGAGCCCAGGAAGTCAAGGTTGCAGTGAGCTGTGATCTGTGCTACTGCACTCCAGCCTACGTAACATTGATTAAAAAAAAAAAAAAAAAAAAAGGCCTATAATTCCAGCACTTTGGGAGGCCAAGGTGAGAGGATTGCCTGATTCCACAGGTTCGAGACCAGCCCAGGCAACTTGGTGAACTCTCATTTCTACAATAAATCAAAAAATTAGCCAGGCATGGTGGCGCATTGCTGTAGTTCCAGTTACTTGGAAGGCTGAGGCAGGATTGTCTGAGCTCTGACAATCGAAGCTGTGGTGGCCGGGAGCGAGCCACTGCCCTCCAGCCTGGGTGACAGAGTGAGACTCCAACTCAAAAAAAAAAACCAAAACAAAACCCAAAAACAATCCTAAATGTTGAAGTCACAAAAGATCAAAATCTCTAGTCTAAATCCCTAATGTCTAAAATCCCCAAAATTCCAAAATGGAAGATAATTCCAATGTTGAAATCGTGAAAAGCTTAATTATGGGGATGTGTGCTATTGGTTGTACACTAGGATAACTGTATCAATCTACACAGATTATATCACTATTTCCACCATTTGGAAATTAAGAATGCTTTAAGGAAATGTACACATCACATTGACAAGGGGTTGGCTTAATTTTAGATATCACTTTGACTGGATCAAGGACTATCTAGATACCGGGTAAAGCATTATTTTGGGTGTCTGTGGTAGCAATTCCATAGATTAGTGTGTAAGTCTGAGTAAACTAAGTAGGGAAGATCTGCCCTCAATATTGGCAGGCACTATCCAATAGGCAGGGGTCCTGGAGAGACCACAATTTACCCGGAGGTGAACTGGTCTCTGAACTGGAACAAATTTTTCTTCTGCTGCCTTGAACATCAGAAACTTGACTTCATTGTCACAATGTTGACCCTGCAATGTAAGCACTGTGGGTGTACATAAAAACATTGAGACTTTAATAAAGAGATGTCTTTTTTGTACATCTACATTTATGAAGGATAAAATTTCAAACCTCGGCTCTTTGGAAGACTACAAATATAGTGATGATCCATTGCAGTTTTTGACCCATCTCATCAAGACTTAGGTTGTCTGTCACAGCATTTCAGATGACTACAGTTATAAAGCTGGGTACCCATAATAACCAACCATAAAGATGTTTATACATTTCATTTTTTGACCAACCATAGAATATGTGTTTATACATTTCATTTACTTTATGAACAAGGTTTGTCTGTTCATAACTGTTACATCATACGACTGTTGTTAGGATACCTGAGTTTATGTTTGTAAAAATACTTAAGTTGTCATATCTATTTTATTGCATAAAGTGACCTATGAAGTGTTCTGTCACGTCTGTTTCTCAAATAAATACCCTTTTAAAAATGTAAATAAATCTCTTAAAAATGTGTTACTTTTCCCAGAATTATATTTTTAAAATGTTGTCGGGATTGTGATTTTCAGGATTTTAGACCTTAGGAATTTTTATCTTTGGAGATTTCAATATTTTATTCAGGATTGTGCCGTTTGGGATTGTGTCTTTTCAGAGTGCGGCCCAAACCCAACCAATACAAATTTGTGTTAGTGGATTACCTTCTCTGCAACGCTCTCTATTTGAGTACGACATCATGGTACTAACCCCAGAAACACTAAGTGATTACTTTTGGTACTCACTGAATGAAGAGGATACTCTATACCTGTTTGAACAAAATTATGCAAACAATCATCTGAACAATCTGTGAGCAGGGAAGGATGTTTTACTTTAGAAAAAAATATCCAATACTAGAATTTTATATTAGCAAAAAGCTATTTTTTTATAATACAAATTACATAAAGTAAAGCTGGACATAATTGTAAGTGATCGTCAACCAGGAGATGAATGTTTGGAAATTTTTAGATGCATTAAGAGCAAGTACAGAGAATATCCACCTGCAGAGATTGTACTTTTTTGCAACCCTAAGACTTTCAGAGGGCACCCCAATACAGTCCCTAGTCAGGATACTGGGCTCTGCAGGCCTAGCCTTACCGTCCACATCCAACACAGGCAGAGAGGTGTCATATTCTCCACATTTGGAGCTCCGTCAGGCTGTACCCCCTCCACCACAGTCCTCTCCAGTGATACTGCAGACACAGGATGAGGTAGCAGGAGACAGCATATCGATGTTGATCAGAAGAGGAAGAAGGTGCAATCTTACTTCCAGGATTTCACACTTGGATGGACAGCCCAAGGCCTTTCCCAGGAAAAGAAGCAGGCACAGGGGCCAGGACTCAGGCTCCATTTTGACCCAACGTTTATTGTCCTTTTACAACATGTCATTTTTTTGGTTTAGAAACTGCTTGTGATTAGTTTTCCAACATTAACTCAAAAGCATGTAAAATAAAATCAACCTACTCTCTATATAAACACCCAGCAACTGTGGCTCCTCACCAGCCTACCCAGGTTGGATAGGGGGAAGAAGGGAAGGCTCGGGCAGCATTGAGTGATGTGCAGATGCTTTACCTTGAGGGGTGACAGAAGTGCCTTGGCTCTACAGTTCCCCTGCACTGCCCCAAACTACAACAGAAATGGCATAGGCCCAAGGCCAAATTCCCTGTTGGTAATTCACTCTCCGCCTCCCAAATGAAAATCGCTTTTATTTTATCGCTTTTGTTTTGTATTTTTGCAACAGAGACCCCCCTGTCCAGAGTCTGACAATAGCTGAACTGTTCAGACTGAGGAATGGAGCAGGCCATGGGCTTGCCCCTGGTCCCTCTCCTGGGCAAGCGCCCCAATCCCCAGGGAACAAGGTCCAGCCAGGCCAGCATACTGCACGCTGGCCACCATCACTTAGCCATATAGGTCATCGTCATTGTCTTCTGTGTACACACTGCCACCTGTGCCGCCTCCACTGCCCTGACTGGGGCCAGCTCCACCCTGGTTCCCTGAGGGGAATCTGTGTGCACAAGAACAGAACCAAAAAAGAGGATTAGGACAGGGCCTGCCCAAGATTTCCGACTACCCCTCTAGCCTCCTTAGGACTCCCACTACCTTGTCTATACAGGCCCCCAAGGCAACTTAAGCACTGCCTAGTACTCCCAACCAAGTTACCTGAAGCTTCCAAAGCCTCGACTCTGCTGAAGGGTCTGGGCAAACATTTCATACTTCCGAATATCATTGTCACTGACAGAACGGCGGGCAAAGCGCATGGCTTCTTCAAAGTGATCTCGGCGGATCTCAGGCACTGGATCATCCTCTTCTACCTCCTACAGAGTTGGTAAACACACATCACCAGGGCCAGTTAAGGCCCAGCCTGGATTCTGTTCCTGGCCTCCTCACTTCCCATTATTTCAGTAGTTCATTGGTCTGCCTGTCCCTCCAATCTAAGTAAAAGTTGCCATGTCATACTTCCTAAAATTGAGTCACTGATCTGCTTAAAAACTTGTCAATGCTTTCCAAAAAACAGAAAGCTGAAGGGACAGAAATCACATCAATGGTTGCCAGCACTTAGAGAGGGGAGAAGATGTTGACTCAAGTGGCATGAGGGACGTTTTTGGGATAATGGAAATTTCTAAATCTCAGTTGTAATAATAGTTCTAAGAACTTAATATACATCTGTATATAAGGGTGAAATTTTATTATATTTCTATCACATCTCAATAAACCTAAAATCTGATAAAACGTCAATGGCTCTCAGTGCTTACTACATTTAGATTATACTCTACCTAGCGGTGTCACTTGGCGAGAGACCTAATCTCTACAATAAATCAAAAAATTACATACATAAACACCCTAAGTTCACTTAGATATTCCCAATTCCTGCAATTCTACTACTAGAGCAAGTTATTTGGGCTGCTTATTCTCTTTATCCAAATTCTGCTCTTTCCATAGCCCAGCTCAAATCCTATCTCTTCCATTGAGACTATCCTAATTGTTTAAGAGATTGTGTCCTAGGATCAGTACATCAGTAGTTTTTGAGGCTGCCAAGATACAGTGGGAAACAAGCAAGATGGTAAGAATCTCTACCTTTATGGAACTTACATACACACACAAACTTTCCATTTCATCTTGGGAGATCCATGGATGCCTTCCCCCACCAAAGATAGGTTTATGTATCCTAGGCTTGAAGCTCTGCCCTGTTTGTTGCAAATCATACTTTGATTTCCCTCAGAGTCTAGTTCAGACTGAACATATAGCACGCCATCTCCTCTCAGCCTTATTACAGACTGAATAGGTTCACCTCAGCATTCTCTCTTTGATGACCTGTTAAGTATCTTCTCAAACAGATGATCTGGTCAAGCACAGTAGCTCACTTATAGCCCCAGCACTTTGGGAGGTCAAGGTGAGAGGATTGCTTGAGCCCATGGGTTCGAGACCAGCCTGGGCAACTTGGCGAGAGACCTAATCTCTACAATAAATCAAAAAATTAGCAGGGTATGGTGGCACATGTCTAAAGTTTCAGGCTTAAGTGTAAGGATTGCCTGAGCCCAGCAGGTCAGGGCTGCAGTGGCCATGGGCGTGCCACTGCACTCCAGCCTGAGTGACAGAGTGAGAAAAACAGATGATCTTTCCAACAGCTTTTACTCTCAACTCTGGGGCATGGTGGAGACTGTTCCCAGGGTCCCCACGACTGGCATATCTGGGAAAAGCATACAAACTCACCATGGCTGATGGGTTTGTCTGCCTCTCCCGTTCTCGCCTAATCTCACTCTCGATGGATTCACGAATGGCGAGTTTGCAAGCACGTTGGCAAATCTCTGTCAGGTCAGCTCCAGAGAAGCCATTAGTCATTTTAGCCAGGAACTCCAAATCCACATCCTAAAAGAAACAACAGAGAGCTACCTTCACATTTATCTTCTCCTCTCCTGGAATACACAGATCTTTGGGCCACTCAAGCATTCCCAATCATTTGCCCCATCTTGTGTTGCCCATTTTATTCCTAATTCTAGATTGTCCTAATAACCCTAAATATTCCACCTTCCCTTTAGACTAGCCCTAACCCCAGAAATTCCTAATTAAATCCTGTCCAGGAACCAAAGCACTCCATACCAGCCTGAGGACTCACAGAAGTCCCCATGGCCCATAATCTTCTAGCTACCTTGGCAACTGGAGACTTGCGCAGGTTGGCCTTGAGGATAGCAACACGGGACTTCTCATCAGGAAGTGGGATGTAAATGAGCTGATCAAGGCGGCCAGGTCTTAGGATAGCAGGATCAATGATGTCAGGCCGGTTGGTAGCCCCAATGATGAACACATTCTTTTTTGTGGACATGCCATCCATTTCTGTCAGGATCTGGTTGATGACTCGGTCAGCAGCCCCACCACCATCTCCAATGTTACCACCACGAGCCTTGGCAATCGAATCCAGCTCATCAAAGAATAGCACACAGGGGGCAGCTTGGCGGGCCTGTGGGAGGGACACACTGACTCAAGAATGAACAAAACTAGGACTCTCAGACCTCAGAAGGAAAGGAAAACGAAGTGACTTTCACAGACTCAACTGAGCTGCCAGCAATAAGATTGTCTCAATTCTCCTAAAGAAACATCCTCTATTGTCCTACTTTGCCCCCAAGCAAGTGAATAGAATAGCCCAGCCTCTTACAGCTCACCTTGTCAAAGATCTCTCTGACATTGGCCTCAGACTCCCCAAACCACATGGTGAGCAGTTCAGGACCCTTAATAGAGATGAAGTTGGCCTGGCATTCATTGGCAATGGCTTTGGCCAACAAGGTTTTTCCACAGCCAGGAGGTCCATAGAACAGAACTCCCTTGGAGGGTGTCATGCCAAACTTGAGGAATTTATCTGGGTGCTCCACGGGATACTAGAAAGAAAAAGAAAGAGGTTTCAAAGTTACCTCCATAGTTTGAAAGAAACCTAACCAAACAGAAGCATCCCCTCTACCACTTCATGGTGTATCCAATACTGTGAGATCCTCTAGGACCCAGGTTCTCTAGGAGCAGACTCCTTAGTGCCTCATACCTGAGAACAGCAACTTCCTGAGTTGTGTTCTCACAACCCTTGCAGTCAATGTGCTGACATTCTGAGACCACCCAGGTCAATTACAATGTACTGAAGCAGTGACCCATCTTGGACCAAGTTACCCTACCTGGACCAGCTCCTGAAGCTCACGTTTGACATCTTCCAGGCCTCCGATATCTTCCCAGGTTACCTGTGGTACTTCTACCACGGTTTCCCGCAATGCTGATGGGTTACTCTGGCTCAAGGCCCACTAGAAAGGAAAAACTGGGAATGAGACTTACCAGTGGAAGAGTCAAAGTATGTATATGTGTATGTGTACATATACTTTAGGAGTGGGGTATGGCCCTTACCCGGAAGTCATCCATTGTAACTGCCAGAGAGTTCATGACCTCAGCATCGATGGTCTCATCCTCTAGGTCAATGAGATCCATCTTCTTGCGGATGGCCTGCAGAGCAGCCTCTGAGCACAGGGCTGCTAAGTCAGCACCTACATGCCCATGAGTTTCATTGGCTACCTGCAGAGAAAAGATCTACTTACCATGCTGTAACTAAGACTCAGTTGCCTTAAGAGGCTCAGAGACAAAAGAATCCTAAACCCCTTCCCCTAACTCCTATCTCTGGGTCCTATTTCCTTGAACACATAACTAGCAATCCCTTCACTGGCTGGGTTTTAAGTACTCTAGCCTAGACTTAGGGCCTGGAAATCAAGTTGCCCCAACACTTCTGATTTACTGTAATGGGAGTGTCAACTGAGAAACATGCCAACTCCAATTTTCTGGATTCAATCTCGGATAAATTCCTTTGCCCTGCCCAAGAATCAAAACTAATCTCCTCACATCTTAAGTCTATATCCCTAGCTGGTACCCTGCAACTGCCTAGAAATAAGATATCCTAACTCTTAGTCAGCCCTCATCACCACTCCACCTGTTCCAGGTCCACATCATCAGCCAGCTTCATGTTCTTGGTATGGATCTGAAGAATTTCCAAGCGTCCTGTAGCATCAGGGATTCCAATATCTACCTCTCTGTCAAAGCGACCTATGGGACAGTGCATGAATACAGACAGGGTTCATTTCTTGTCCAGAGGGAAGGACAGGCCTATGGTGACCAACCACCTCAGTTGTCCTGGTGTTAGCACTAAAAATCCCATGTCCTGGGAAACTCTTCAGTCAAGAAAATCAAGACAGTCGGTCACTCTAGACAAGACACAGGATAAGACACAGGATAAGGGAGGATGCCTGGGCCCTATCACTGCAAAGAACTTCAAGAAATCCTCAGGATTAGGTGACTTAGAGGTGGCACAGAGGTAGGATCAAGGAGATTAAGCCCAACAAAACTATAATCTCCTTATAAGCAAGGACAGGGTTGAAAAAAGATCTGGGGTCCTTACCAAATCGCCGTAGGGCTGGGTCAATGCTGTTGGGTCTGTTAGTTGCTGCCATGACAATCACATGTGCTCTCTGCTTTAGGCCATCCATGAGGGTCAACAACTGTGATACAATACGCCGCTCTACCTCCCCATGAGTCTGTCAGAACAGGACATCTGGTCAGAAGTGAAGTCAGGATGTCAGAACCTTTCAACTTCCCGCCATCCCCTTGGGTAAGCTCCTACCTTCTCTCTTTTGGGAGCGATGGCATCTAGCTCATCAATGAAGATGATAGCAGGAGCATTCTTCTCAGCCTCCTCAAAAGCTTTACGAAGGTTGCTCTCAGACTCACCAGCCAACTTGCTCATGATCTCAGGACCTGAAAGGATACAGAGTGGAGACAATAACAAACAAAACTACATCCTCTCCCAATCCCAAAATAAATCAGTTACTTGCCTGTCCAGCCCAGAAAGGGGTCCTGGATAAAAAGGTAGTAATAGCCGGGCTCGGTGGCTCAGCCTGTAATCCCGCGCCTTTGGGAGACTGAGATGAGTGGATTGCCTGAGCCCGTGGG
>NW_007023530.1:197730-208613 GCF_000164805.1 Carlito syrichta
CACTGCACTCCAGTCTGGGTGACAGAGTGAGACTCCAACTCAAAAAAAAAAAAAAGGTAATAAAATAATCTCTGTATACCCTCTCAGAACCTCTACCAGTCATTATCCTGGGATAGACACCAGGCCAGGCTGAAGAAAAGTCAAGGGACTCAGAACACTTTTCTCACAATGGAGCTTAAAATGTGAACAGTGGATGCTCTGGAACCTCTGGCTAGAGCAGGAGAGGCAGCACACCAGTTAGAGCTCTACCAGCTAAACAGCATCCTCAAAGACCCAGTGATCTGAGCCCACTTTCCCCAAACCTCTCAAATTAATACACATATACCTTTTGTTTTCTCATTCTAGCTTGCTTCCCTGCCTTCAGCTTGTCCACAATCTTTCTCCAGGGGGGGACAGGACAGAGAGCACCAGTATAATGTATCTTCCCTTTGTTGCTCATCTGTCTGTAATGTACCCCAGAGGAAAGATGCAAAGTGTGCATAACAGCATGGGTGCAAACAAATGAGTCAGTAAGCTCTCCTACTCAAAAGCCCAGCTCAGAATTGGTCTAGCCAGACAAGATAAACTAAGTCTCTTACCATTAATCAAGAAGAAGAAGGCTCCAGTCTCATTTGCCACAGCTCGAGCAATCAAGGTCTTCCCTGTCCCAGGAGGTCCATAAAGCAGAATTCCTCGAGGAGGCTAAGGACCAACGCAGAGTGTGATTAGGTTCAAACTCCCATCTTCTTCTCCCAATCCCACTCACTAAAACGGTCTGATTAGGGCTCTAGACAGGGTGAGAATCAGGGCTCAACCCTAACTCATTAAGAGCCCCCCCTTGGCCAGGCATGGTGGTTCAAGCCTATAATCCCAGCACTTTGGGAGGCCGAGACAGGAGGATTGTCTGAGCCCAGGGGTTAGTGACCAGCCTGGGCAACTTGGTAGGACCTCGACTCTACATCAATAAATTAGCTGGCGTGGTAGCACACACCTGTAGTTCTGGCTACTTAGAAGGCTGAGGCGGAAGGATTGCCTGAGCCCAGCAGGTCGATGGTGGGGTGGCCATGAGTGTGCCATTGCACTCCAACCTGGGCAACAGAGTAAGACTCTGACTAAAAAAAAAAAAAGAAAAAAGAAAAAAGAAAGAGACCTCACTGGGCATGGTGGCTCACACCTGTAATCCCAGCACTTTGGGAGGCAGAGGTGAGAGGATTGCCTGAGTCCAGGGGTTCGAGATCTGTCTGAGCAACTTGGTGAGACCTTGGTCTCTACAATATAAATCAAAAAATTAGTCGGGTGTGGTGACGCACACCTGAGGTTCCAGCTACTTGAAGCAGAAGGACCATCTGAGCCCAGCAGGTCGAGGCAGTGGTGGCTATGAGTGTGCCACTGCACTCTAGCCTGGGAGACAGAGTGAGACTCCTACTCGAAAAATGAAAAAAGAAGCTGGGCTCGGTGGCTCAGCCTGTAATCCCACGCCTTTGGGAGGCTGAGGTGAGTGGATTGCCTGAGCCTGCGGGTTCGAGACCCGCCTGGGCAGCGAGACCTCATCTCTACAATAAATCAAAAAATCAGCCAGGCATGGTAGCGCATGCCTGTAATTCCGGCTACTTGTAAGGCTGAGGCGGAAGGATCACTGGAGCCCAGCAGGTCGAGGCTGCGGTGGCTGGGAGCAGCCACTGCACTCTAGTCTGGGCGACAGAGTGAGACTCCAACTCAAAAAAAAAAAAAGAAACAGAAAGAACCCTCAGTAGTAAATGCTAGGAAGACATTTACTTTAGGCCATACTCACTCCTGTCACTAGCAGTATTTTAAGAGACTAAAGTCAGAGAAACCACCCTAACTCTAGTCTGAGTGAATCAGAAGATTCTAGGACTAGAGAAAAGCAAAAGGCCATTATACCAAGGGCTCAATTTTAGACAGACCAAGGGCCAAGGACTATCTAAACCACTTAGGAAAGAAAGGTCTATTCTTTCTAATGCCAGAGGCTCATTCACTCCAGTAATCACAATCCTCCAGGATTTATGACCATGTTGGGATGCTTTTCCTTACCATCTCAAGTTTTCTCTTTGAAAACACCTTTATGGGCCGGGCTTGGGGGCTCAACCTATAATCCTAGCACTTTGGGAGCCCGAGGGTTCAAGACCTGCCTGGGCAACTTGGTGAGACCTCATCTCTACAATAAGTCAAAAATTAGCCGGGCGTGGTAGCATGGGCCTGTAGTTCCAGCTACTTGGAAGGCTGAGGCGGAAGGACCATCGGAGCCCAGCAGGTCGAGGCTGCGGTGGCCGGCAGCGGCCACTGCACTCCAGTCTGAGTGACAGAGTGAGACTCCAACTCAAAAAAAGAGAAGATACCTTTATGGCCTTATCCATAGGAAGGACATTGCAACTGCCTTTTAGGGACGGAGTAACTTCATCTTCAGTGTATCCCATGATACAGAAAAGGTTGGGAAGCTACACTCTAGGCCAGAGGCCAGGAGTCCCCAATCCCTGGACCACGGACAAGTACTGGTCCGTGGCCTGTTAGGAACTAGGCTGCACAGCAGGAGGTAACCAGTGGGCAAGTGGAACTCTGCCTCCTATAAGATCAGATTTCACAGGAGCATGAACTCTATTGTAAACTGTGCATGAGAAGGATCTAGGTTGCGCGCACCTTATGAGAATCTAATAACTGATGATCCCCCCAGCCTCCCCTCCACGGAAAAAGTTTTCCACAGAATCAGTTCCTGATGCCATAAAGGTTGGGGACCGCTAATCTAGACCAAATATTTTAGACTCAAGACCCTTTACACTCAGGAAATTCCTTAACTTCTACTTCTTTTTTTTTTTTTTTTTTGAGTTGGAGTCTCACTGTCGCCCAGATTGGAGTGCAGTGGCCGCTCCTGGCCACCGCAGCCTCGACCTGCTGGGCTCCGGCGATCCTTCCGCTTCAGCCTTCCAAGTAGCCGGAATTACAGGCATGCGCTACCACGTCCAGCTGATTTTTTTTGTGATTTTATTGTTGAGATGAGGTCTCACTGCCCAGGCGGGTCTCGAACCCGCAGGCTCAGGCAATCCACTCACCTCAGCCTCCCAAAGGCGCGGGATTACAGGGTGAGCCACCAAGCCCGGCTAACTTCTACTTCTATTTGGTGGTACTGCTCTAAACAGGTTGGCAAATTATGATGAGACTAGTTTTCATATAGGGTTAATGAGACAAGAATGGCTTTTATATTTGCACAGGATTATTAAAAAAGGCAACGGAGAATTTAGTCTGCTCTGCTCTAGACCATCAGTAGTTCTAATAAATTTAGAACCTTCTGTAAATTCAGAGTATATTACTGCCCCTATAATCCAAAGCAATAATGAAAACCTTGTATGAAAACAGTCCCATGACCAGACACTGAGTAGTCACTAATCACCACCCTAAAATTGATCCTACAGAAGCCAGGATGCTCACCTTCACACCAATTGCCTTAAAGAGGGCAGGATGTCTCAGAGGCAGTTCCACCATCTCCTTTATCTGAGCTAGCTGCTTCCTGCAGCCACCAATGTCATCATAGCCTACTTCATTCAAGGACTCTTCCTCATCCTGAATATGAAGACAAAGAAAGAAGGCAGGAATATTATATCAGCAAAAACTGAGTTTCTCCAAATCATTACACTATCTGTTATGCAAAAATCCGTTATGAGATGATTCTTCTCTAAAGAGACCTTGCCTCCAAGAACAACTATAAAAATCCCAAGGCTGCAGCCATAAAAAAATAAAATAAAACCATGTCCATTGCAGCAACATGACTGAAGCTGCAGATCATCACCCTAAGTGAACTGGCTCAGAAACAGAAAACCAAACACCACATGTTCTCACTCATATGTGGGAGTTAAATGGTCACAAAGACAGAAATAATAGACACTGGGAACACCAATAAGCAGGGAGGGGCAAGAGAGGTTAGGGTTCAGAAACTACCTATAAGGCACAATGTTCACTATCTGGGGAATGGGCCACGTGAGACCCAATTCCCACCACTATACACTATGTCCATGTAACAAACACGCATGTGCACCTCCTGAATCTAAAATAAAATAAATAAAAATCCCAAAGCAAAGATTTTTAACACAGTCTTTCAATCTCACATTGCCCTTAGACTTACTGTGAAGGGCTCCCTAAAAGCTGAAGCTGGAAACCCTGGGAATGGACAGAGGTTTGGACGCCATCATCAGCTTTACTTCAAAAATTATTCCAATCACTTATATCTTTCGGCTTCAGTCTAGAATTTTTAAATCTCTGGCACTAGGTACTTCTAAGGAACACCTAGACCTAGAAATGAATAGCTAGGTTTCCCATCTCTGAAAAGCAGTTTATTTCCAAAGAGCACCCAGTCTTGATAGCTACCACATACAACTGCCACATTGAGTAATCACAAAATCAGGTACAGAGATCAAGAAGAAAACTCACCTCTCGTTTGATAGGCTCTCCTTCACAGTGGATCACTGTGTCTGGAGCAACAATGCAGTAAGGGCTGGGATCTGTCTCCACCACTTTGAACTCCACAGCACGCATACCACCGCGGACAAGAAAAATGTCTCCTGTGAGAGCAATACAGAATCAGAGGTGTCAACTATAAGACCACGTAAGAATTCATCAGATCCTGGGGTCTAAATTCCAAGCTCACTAGATATTGCACTATCTCCTCCCACCCCACCCCACCCCCACTGTCTTAGTAAGTACCAAGTAAGGAAGGGAAAACTAAACTGTGAAGAATCCCTCTGCCACTCAAGAGAACAATGAACAAAATCGAATATGCCAGAAGCTCATAAAGTTTTGACTTCTGGACTATACAGCCCAAGCTTTCACTACAACCACCATGATAGAGAGACAGACAGACAGACATAGACACACAGACACCGGGAGGGAGGGGAACACATGAACATGTGCGCAGGATGCATATGTGTGCATACATATGAAAATGAGACTAAGATGTTCCAAGGTTTACTCCCTATAACCAACCATCTTTAAGCTCAGTCCCTAAAAACATCTCTCACCTTTCCGGATAGGTCGATAAGCTTCCAGGAAGTATGGCTTAAGGTATACCTCAAAGAGATTGCCAGTAATGCCTTCCACTGTGTCATCAATAGGCAGCACATGGATTCGTTTGCCATACTTCACATCAGGGCACGGCTGGATGCTGAGGACAACAAGCAGACTCCGTATTATCAACCATACTGCAGCCCCAGGCACCCGATGTCCAAAAGGGCCTGTCACAGACAACTGATGGTGAGTGCAAAAGAAAAGGCAGGGATGGCTTTATGTGAAAAAGGGGAGAAGATCAGGGTAGGGTAGGAGTGAGAGTAAAGGAACACCAAGCATAACTAAGACAAGTAACTAGGAGAAGTAGCAGGAAACACTAGAAAAGACTTCTAGGGCAACCCACTCCTAATCAGCGAGCCAAAATAAAAAGTCACATTTAGAAACCCCACAAAGACATGCAGTCTTCAGTGAAAGATATCCAAGGATGACCCCCATTCTCTCTAATATTGGTGACCCAGTAATACAAAGGGACAACCTTAGTCTAATAAATGCCAGGGTCAGAGAAACAAAAGAGAAGAAACAAAACAAAACAAAATAATTGCAGCCAGGTGGTCAGAACACTTAGAAAAAGTAACTAAGTAATTCCAGGAAGAAAGCTACATAACTTAGACTCTGTGAAAAAGAACTAGAAGCCTGAGATGATCCTAGCCAGGTGACTGGGGAACAGTGGCTAGAAATAATTCCAAAATAAGGAAAACTCTTGCCGAAAGCTATGCAGGAATAAGCAAATCACTCATGTTGGAACTATCCTGAGTCTGGCTCCAACTAATCCTCTCTTCTAGTTAAACTGGGTCCTTAAAACACCTGTTAGGAGCTCACCTTCCATGTCCATACCCCCACCTCATTCCAGCTCCAACACGAGCCATTAACTGAACATACTAGTGAGAGTAGTGAGGAGGTTATCTGGCAGACATACACACTCAAATGACATCCTAAAACAAGGTATAGGTATGATAAGTTATACATTTGATGAGGAAAAAAAGGCATCAAGAAAGTCATGGTAATGCCAACTTGTTCCAAGGGCCATGCAAAGATGAATTTTGAAGTTCCAGAAGGGCAAAACCAAAACCTAAAGACAACTCTGAAGCATAAGTCTTCCCATGGCCAAGAAGCTTCCTACATCTACAGCTGCCAAGGACTTGATCCTGGCCTGTAATACAGGCTGTCTCTGGCCTCCCATCCCTGAGAAGCCAAAAACCCCACACATACCTGATGACATCCCCTAGGCGCACACGAAGGTTATTCCGAACAACTCTATTCATTCGAATCTTCTCATCAGAACATGTGTCATCAGAAAGCACAATGCACACAGCTTCTCGTCTCTTCTTTCCTTTCAGCAACACTGTGTCACCTCGGAACAACTGCAATTCATCCATCTTGGGCTGAGGAAAGAAGGTTAAGGCCTTTGGGTCACTGGGCAGAAGGGGGTAAGCAGCAGCCCTGGAGGTTGGGATTCCCAGTAAACCCCACTCTATCTGCGGTCACTGCAAGAAAAATGAGAAAAGAAACCTGGGAAAATCCCTCAAGTAAGTGCAGTAAGGAAAGACTAGTCTGTGGACCCAACTTACCTGGGACAAAGACACCACACTGTTGTCCTCATTGATGGCTTCATCAACAATTAACCGATTGGGACGATTCTTCTGTTTGAGAATGGCTGTTGATAAGTCATCACCTTTTGAACTAGAAGGAGGTAATGAAATCAGTCCCAGTAGATATTCTAGGGACCCCACTAGTCTCTAAAATTCACTCAGGGGCAAGGTGTGGTGGCTCACACCTATAATCCCAGTACTTTGGGAAGCTGAGGGTTCTAGACAAGCCCAGGCAACCTGGTGAGACCTTATCTCTACAATAAATCAAAAAATAAGCCGGGCGTGGAGGCATGCCTGTAGTTCCAGCTACTTAAAAGACTGAGGCGGAAGGATCGCCTGAGCCCAGCAGGTTGAGGCTGTAATGGTCAGAAGCATGTCACTGACCTCCAACCTGGGCAACAGTGAGACTTTAACTCAAAAAAATAAAATAAAAAATAAAACTCACTCAGGAACGAAATAGTGAACAGATAAAGCTGTCCCTACACCAGAGAGCTCAGATGAAGGAAATACAACCAAGGTCACAAGAAATCCTATCTAGCAAATGTTATAATACCCATTCTAACAGCTCTTGGTATTTTGAGCACCGGTGTTCTAGCTCTAAGGCCCCAAGTCAGTGATCTTGCCCAAAGGTCAGAAAACTATGGCCTAAGAAGACAATAGAAGTAGAGAGCCAGGCATGGTGGCTCCTGTCGCTAATATCAGCACTCTGGGAGGCTGAGGCAGCCTGGGCAACATAGCAAGACCCTGTCACTACAAAAACTTAAAAAATTAGCTGGGTATTGCGGCACATGCCAGTAGTCCCGACTATTCAGGGGGCTGTGGCAAGAGAATCACTTGAGCCCAAGAGTTCAAGGCTACAGTGATTATGCCACTGCACTTCAGCCTGGGCAACAGAATGAGACCACAACTCAAAAAAAGAAAAAAAAAAGGCAGAGGCTGAATAGCAGTTAGCGAAATGAAAGTAGCCTTAGACTGTATAGAGTAGTGGTTAGGAGTAGACCCACTGGGTCTGAATTCCAACCCTACCACTACTTAATTGTAATCTTGGGAAAGTTAGCTAATCACTGGACTTTGTAAAGCCCTCCTCTGTAGAACAAGGAATGAAGTGATACTTCTCTCAGAGGCTTATTGTCTTAAGAAAGATAATGAATGTAAAATGTTTAACACAATGCCTGACACATGATATTAATGGCACCATGGTTAGCATGGCAGAGTAAAGCACAAGCGCTTTCTTTTCTTTCTTTGCTAACCTTCCGGGGGAATGAAGTGATCCAGACAACTTCCCTTAGGGTTCAGGGAGGTCTGTCCCACCAAGTAAGCCTGAGGACAATGAAGCAGAATCATAAACACCCCCACTTCCTTACAGGCTAAGTTATCAAATGCCAGAGCATCCCATAGTACCAGAGGAATACCAAGCACAAAGACTATCACATTTAAAAAAACAACAGATTTGGAACCTTCAGAAAGAGGCTCAGGCTCAAAAGAAGTTTCACAGTAATTTCTGCAAAGGCACACAATTTCATGGAGTTGGTTCAAAAAGTTAAAACCAAGAAATGCTGAGGCATGGGGCAAATTCAAATCCCTCTCACCCAAATCATGGTTGTCTGAGTCTAAACTTCAGTCTCTACCATTTCCTAGAAGCTAGGGTCATTCACCTGACAAGTAACACCACTTTCTTAGATCATCTCCAGCCTTTACTTACCAGCTTTAGTGAGCTAGCTCTCCATTTAAAGAGCTACCTCCTCCTAATAAGGCTCAAGAAAACATAAGCATTAACCAAAATACGGAGGCCAGATAGCAGAGGAAGCAAAAACAGTAAACTTTAAAAAAACAAGACAAAATAGAATGCCGGTTGGAAACAGCCTCACAATTTGCAAGAAAAAAAAGATGCTTGTGCTCTGGAATACCCAACAGAAATACAAACCCCAGGCCAGGTGCAGAAGCCCACGCCTGTAAACCCAGTACTTTGGGAGACCAAGGTGGGAGAATTGCTGGAATCCAGGAGTCAAAATCAGCCTAGGCAACATAGCAAGACCTCATCTCTACAAAAAAATTAAAAAATAGCTGGGAGTGGTGGTGCACAACTGTAGTCCTAGCTGCTCAGGAGGCTGAGGCATAATAATCAACTGAGCTCAGGAGGTCGAGGCTGCAGTGAGCCATGATTGTGTCACTGCACTCTAGCCTGGGCAAGAGAGTGAGGCCCTGACTCAGGAGGCAAAAGGAAAAAAAAGGAAAGAAAGAACTCCATTTATCTAACAAAATGGTAAGCCTTCTACTGACTATTACATTTATATAGCCTGCATCTTTAACTAGTTACAAACAGGTTTCCTCAACTCAGACTTGCTTCCCCTATCCCAAAAGTGTTCCACTCTGGGCACAATGATGTAGAGTATGACAGCCTCTTCCATTGCTTACATCCTGGAAGTGTCAATATGACAGCTGAGGGCAACTGTAAACAAACCCATGTAGTCTCCCACTCCTGACTTGTCAAAATATCCTTGCAGGGGCTACTCATCTTCCTGCTTGATCCACTGGGCTGGGACTGGAGAAAAATAAAATGCCAGATGCCTCTAGTCACCATAATTTGTATTTTAATCTCAAAGATGCAGTCTAGGAAAACAATGTGCCTACCATTCCTGGTCCTGGCTCTGGAGATGAGTGGTATGCCCTTTCCTTAAGGTAAAGCCTCTAATAATTCCCCATCTTTCTACTGATATCAGAGGTGATCATCTCTAAAAGAGTGAATTCAGTCTGACCATAGGCCAACAGCAGTTCTGGACACTCTTTGGTGACATCCTTCATTGTCTTCTGCATGAGTCAGGCCCTTTCCAGAACCCCAGGAGGCCACAGGGGACTTGGAGGGGGTTCAGGTAAGAGTCATCAAGATGACCTAGAGGTTAAAAACTGCATGATGGTAGGTTACAATAATTTCACATTTTTATTTTTTAAAAAATAAAACGTTGCCTGGATATTAACCTAAGAGAATATTTTAAGTACTAATAAATCACCCTTTAAATAAGCGACTGAGTAATACTTTATTCCAATTCAGAAACTTGAGAAAAAGGAACACACCTTAAAAACTAATCTCTTCGAGGCAGGAAGGTGATTTTGCACGAGTTTCCATAAGCTGTCCGTGTTTTTTCAGCATTGAAAAGCTCAAATTCTAAACTGAATGGGCTGAGGTGGCCAGGTTTTACCTGATGCTTTCTTGAGGGAGGGAGGTGGGGCTAGAAAACCCTGGAGCATAGGGAAATTCTCAATACAGCTGCTAGAGGGAAGGAGTGGGTGCATGAGTGTGCTTCTAAAGAGTCAGAACAACTCTAACCTGCACACCACGAAAACTAAAAATCTAGGAAGGCCCACCAAATAACGAACGGAGATTCGAACTTTAACCAGAACCTGAAATACTAGAGAAAAATTTCTTCCTCTCCACCCTGAAGTCATAACATCACGGAAACTCGGCTAAAACTTTCTGGCATGAGCAACAACAGGCCTCGAGTAGGAAGAAGGCCAGACGCAAAAGGCAGGGCCCGCCCTCTCCCTAACAGCCCCTCACTACCTAGGTCACGGAGGGTGCCACCCCGGGCCAGGCGGACCCGAAACTGAAAAAGCCACAGTGAACTTCCCGGAGCTTGCCGGGCCGTCCTCCGCCCCCACCGCGGGGCTCCAGAGGCCTTCGCGTGGCTCAAAGTCCACGCCCACCGGCCCCAGTCGGGGCCTCGGGCTCGCGGGGCCTGCTCTCTCCGGGGACCAAAGGCCTTCCGCCGGTGGCAGGTCGGAAGGCAGGTGGACGCCCCGCGGCTCTGGGGCCCCGCGCCGCCGTGTGGGCCGGAAGACCTCGCTGGGCCCCGCCGGCCGTTCAGAGGGAGCCGAGCCGGCCGGCCGGGGCCTGCATGACACAGCACGATCTGGCCCAGGCTCCGACCCAGGCCCAACGCAAGCCCCGCCTAGGGGGCGCGCGGGTGCGCAGGCGAGGAGGGCCGGGCCGCGCCGGGCCGGGCCGGGCCCGCGGCCCTCACTAGTCCCCTTCCCCTCCTCTCCTTCCGTCCTTTCTGGTTTCCACCTCTGAGGCGCGCCCACGGCCTGCCCAGCCGGGCCTACCCAGCGCGGAGGGCCCGCGGTGCGCGCCCCCGCAGAGAGCGGGCGGCGCGCGCACACACTCACTCAGCTCCAGAAGCCATGGCGCGCGCCTCTCCCGGCCGGCGGCTGTGGCGGCCCGCGGGGAACGGCTGTGGGCGGGGGCGG
>NW_007023530.1:208633-235144 GCF_000164805.1 Carlito syrichta
GGGTAACGGCTGTGAGCGGTGGCGAGAAACCGCCCGGGCCGGGGCTCGGCTCTCCCAGGCGGTGGTCGAGCAGCGGAGACAAACCCGCAGGCGCCTCCGTCCCTCTCGCTTCCTCCCAGCGGCAGCGGGGCGGCGGGCGGGTGGGCAACGCTGGCTCCTGATCCGCGAGGTGGCAGCGGCAGCGACGACTCAAACGACGGCTGCAGACGCTTCGCTGAGACTGAGCCGAGAAGAGCCGAATCATCGGAAGGAAAGCTGCTCTCCCCTCAGCCAATCAGCGCTTGCCCGGGTGACTCCCGCCCGCCTCTCCGCGCCTCTCCCCAGCAACCCGCAGACCACAGCCAATCAGGAAACTCGCTTGCGGCCAGGCTCCCGCCTCAGGGCTGCAACACGCCTAGTAACGCCACGTTAACTGGCTGCAACGCTATGCTTCCTCGACGGATTGGGATTCTCGGCCAATCAGCGAAAGGAATAGAGCGAGCTGGACTAGCGAAGGGAGGGCCTTTAAGCCCTCAGAGGCGGACTCTCCCGCTTGGCTCCAGTTCATTGGCTCCGGAGTTTATCCTCCTGGAAGAACCTGGCACAATGGGCTAAACCCTTGTATTAGTGTAGTCCTGTTGTAGTGATAACGAACACACCCATCTTCTCCCAAAACCTGGAGATCCTCCAAGACTCCTTCATCATCCTAATCCTTCTCCTTGCTCCTTCAAAACGCTGGCTCCAACCACCCCTACTCTGGACCCTTTGACTAACGCCCCAGCTCGTAATCCACTCTACCCTATTGTCATCTCACTCTCTGGTAACTCTAATCCCACGGTTTTGCAGTTTGTCAGCGCTTGGGGGTGCACGCTCCACCTACAACAGGGTGTTAATGACTGGAAGAGGGATGGCACTCAAATTCGGAGAGGTCAAAGGCCAGTCACCGAACACACAGATTCAACAGAGCCCAAATCAGCAAGAAAATTGCATACTAGGACTTGAGGTCCTTGGCCCAAAATGACAGCTGGCCCTGACTGTAATCAGGACAGCTTTTGGTAGCATGCTGACTCAATTCACCCTTCGCCCTCTACCCACAGAGACACATTTGCCTGAGGTAGCTCCAGTTTCTAGAATTTGGGATTAAGGAGGGAGTAGGGAGTCACTCTGAGAGACCAAGAGGTCTGCCTGTCCCTATTAAGTATCAAGTACTCACCCTTGTCCTAAGAAGCCTGTCTTAGACCACCCTTCAGACCTAACTATACTCACTGTCACCTAGCACTGTATCAAAGTTTTTCGGGCTCTGCTTTTAGGCAATAGGAAGGACTAAAGTCGTTGCTTCCTGAGTAAGGATTCCTGTAGCACTTTCGTCAAACCCAGACCTCACACTCATAAGGTAGATGATGTTGAAAGAAGGCATCTTAGATAACCAGCACTTAACCAGGCAGCCATGAACCTTCCCACTCAAGTATATGTAGTGGACAGACAAGAAATAAATATGAGATTTTATCCAACACTAGAAAAGGGAAAACAGAATAAAAGGTGTCACAAGCAAAGTCAATAACTTGGTAGTGGCAAAGAGTGTTTTCTCCAAAACCAGAATGGTAGTACCTAGGACAAATTTTGTAGGACTACCACCAATCTCACCAGTGCAAGCATCATATAGGCATGGTCAGCTCCAGTCACATTCCCCAAGGATAGGAAGGCAGAAAGCCCTCCCCACGGGGCAGGGTGGGGGGCTGGGAGGGGGGATCCCAGCTCAAGCTCTTGGAAATGCAGCAGCTACAGGTCACAAGGCTCCAGCAGAGATGTCTGAAACTCTTCAAGGAGTGTTTCACGCTCAGAGGGATGGATCCAGTTCAAGTAGGTTTCTAGGTACAGGGGGAGAGACCTGGAGAGAGAGAAGGTTGATGTCTAGGAGTGAACAACTGGCGGAAGGTTGGGCAGCCATTCCCTCCCTTTCACTCCTCACCACCATCAATAGGTCCAAGGACTCTAGGACTCCAACTGCACCTCAGCCCCAAGTCAGTTAGCATCAGTCTCACCATGTAGCTGCTTCCTGTGGCAGCTTAGTTTGGGCTTCCATCTTCCACCAGAGAGCAGTGGCCTCATCCTTCCGATCCAGCCGCCTCAGAGTCTGAAGCAGGTGAAAGGAAGCGTCTTGATTACCTGTAGCCCCCCGCAGAGTACAGAGTCTTAGAACTTCATATAGCCTTAGGTATCATGTTATAAAAAACAGAAACTGAGGCCTAAAGAGGGAAAGTATTTCCTGCCTACACTCACACATGGAAGCAGGGGTAGACCATTCGTAATCATTCCTATCCTAGGGTCCATTGTTTGCCCAGTACCAAGGGATCAGCTGACCCTGCTCCTACCCACCTAGCAGTCACAGTCTGTGTGTCTGAGAACACTGGGGAGACCAGGGATCTCTTGGGACCCCTGCATACACATTTGTATATGTTTGTATGTGGACACCTGGGTATATCCCTAGACGTACAGTGCAATCTCATTCACCCCTCCTGTCTGAAAACACCACCATTATACTTATGCCCAACTACCTCTTCTGTGGGCCTCTCTGTTCTTGCACATCTGTGTCATAGTTGATATCATGCAAGTATACATACCTGGGCACACCTGTACACTGAGGAGGAAGTCCTGTAGAGCTTTGGTATCCTGACCACTGGCTACCCATTCCAGTCCACGACTAATCAGAGCGGCTGACCGAAGTTGCTGCCGTACCACATCTGACTTACACCCATGCTCACAGCTGGAAGATGCACCTGGGGACCATTCTCAAAGTCAAGAAGTGCCTTCCCAGTCTCACAGTAACCAAAACCCCAAACACTCCTCTCTCTCTTCTTGGATCCAGAGTCCCCTTCTCTTAAGTCTCTTGGTGGGTTGGAATACATGAAAGGGAATCCACATCTACCACTACCACTTCCAGGAAAGAGGAAACATTGAGTTTAGTGAAAGACTCTATCACCTTGTTCTTTGTCCTCAAGTGTGACCCGGAAAAGCAGCTCAAGGCACCTGAAGTAGGGCATGGAATGGAGTGAAGAAGAATCAGTCTCAGAAACTCTGGGGTGAATAGGTGAAAATGGAGCTTACCAACTCAGATCCCAATCAGAAAATCATCCCTCTATACCTCCCCTGGGACCCTGGCTCACCGGCTAAATTCACTAACTGCCTCTTTTTGGGCCCTCAGTTGTACCCAGGCCTGGCCCTGAAGCAGGTGGGTGGCAGAGACCCAGAGTGGGCACTGTGGCAGTTCCTTGGTTCCTTTTCTGGCATCTTCCCACAGCTGGGACATCTTGGGTAGTAGAGATGATGTGCGGCCGAGCAACTCCTCACATATGGTCAAAGCATCCTGGGCTCGGCCTGCCTGGATCAGTGCTGCTGCCGCCTCCAAAAACAGTTCAGGCATACAGGGCCCTGGGGGGCAGGGAGGTGGAGAGAACTGGGGTGGGAGGAAGGAGGCAGTGTCTTAAAGAGGCATGAGCCACCCCAACCTCTTCACTAGGCTCTGGTACTGTGCATGCCTGGCCCCCCAGTTTGGACAGATAAAATAATGGAGGTAAAAACAGAAAATAGCAGTCCTGCTCTACTTCAAAGAGGACTCCAACCCTTCCATTCCATTGCAGAGAAGCGTGAAGATACACCCACCCTTGGCTCCGAGTCATCCAGCAACAGGGCCAGCAGATCCAAGTAATGTTCTGCAGCGTCTTCTGCCCTGAGAAGTCACAGCCATGAACCTCACCCTAAGCCCTAGCAGGATTCCCCAAGGGTTCCAGTGAGAAGGTTCTCTCTTAGCTATAGAGGGATGCTCATGGTCTTGAGGAATAGCAGGGAGAATAGGGTCTTGGGGCTCCAACTCTGGCTCACTATGAATCTGCCCCTGTTACAGAATAGATTGAGGAGAGATTTCAGAATTTCAAAGATGGGGGTGGTCAGTGCCTGGGTGAAGAGTCATCAGTCGAGGTCTAGCAGCAAAGTAGGAGACTGAGGAGCGGGGACCTTTATCCTGCCACTGCCTCATTCGTCCTCCCACTCACAAGAACAAAAGCAGTGTCACACCCTAGGGAGGCATCAGATGCAGGAAAAGGAACTCAGGTGAAAAGGGGGACCCTCACCTCCCCGTCTGTAGGCATCGGCTTGCTAGCAGGTGCTTGGCCTGGCCCTGTGTGCCACAGTGAAGGGGCGAGTCTGGGTCAGGTGGTGGGAGTAGCAATTCTACCTCAATGAGAAGCTGGGGGGCTTTGGAGTTGAGGGGGACACCCAAGGCCTAAAAGAGACAGAAAGAAAAGTATCTAAAATCTTTAGGAAGCATGCTTCTTTATACTTGGATCTTGATTCACATGTTACCCCAATACAAGCACCTTAGCAGTGCTCCACCCCACATCTGGCATACTTGGCAGCTCCATACCTCAACCAGCAGCTCTAGACTCTCCAGTTCTGCTGCTGTGTCCCCCAGTTGCTGATATAGCCTGGAGGCCTCCAGAAGTGGGGGACCACAGGCTGATCCCACTTTTAGGGCTGCAAGCAAGTACAGCAACGCTCTCTGTGGATTTCCCTAGAGGAGTGGGAGAACACAGGCCTCAGCTACCTTTACAAAGCAAAAAGCTATTCATGATGTCTGCGGCTTCCCCCAACCATCCTAGGACTGTCTTTACCATCTTACGGAGACAGGTCCCCAGTGCTGTGTACACCTGGACCAACACAGACCGTGGACACAGAGTTGAGGTTGCTTCATGCAGGCTTCTCAGAGCCTTGGGTAGGTTCCCTGTGATCAGCTCCTGGAGACCTGAGGACAGGGATCATGAAGGAGAACAAGAGCCCAAGAAGCTCCATGGTGCTGAATGAGACATGACAGAGACAGCATGGGTCCTAAGGACACCTCAAAGGAGGAAGGGATGAGTCAGGTTGATAGCTGACCTTGGCGGTAGGCAAATGCTGTCACAAGGACATCCTTCAATCCCCGGGCATCCTGCAGGATCAGTGGAGCATCTAGTTCCTCAGATGGGGGGTTCCAAGTTTTTAGAAGCAACAGCAGATCCTCAGAGGCTCCAGTCTAGGGAAAGGACAACCAGAGGCTCCAAGACAGTAACCATCCCTTCTTCTCCTACCTCAGTCTATCCTGGCTAGACCTTCAGCTCAAGGGTCTTCCTGATTCCTGTTCCCTCAATTCTAAGAGACAGAGAGATACATGTGGGGTAAGGATAAAGAGACAACAAAAACCTGGAACAGTGATGATCTATTCTAGTATATTCCTCACTCAGGATAAACCCAAGAGGACATGAGACAATGGCCATATTTGAGTTACCAATAAGAAAACAAAGGCTGAGATGTGACTTTAGCAATGTCACCAGAGCCCTAACCTTACCCAAATTCATTAAGCTGCTTTTTTTTTTTTTTAAGTCGGCGTCTCATTCTGTTGCCCAGTCTAGAGCACACGGTCACCACAGCATCAACCTGCTGGCCTGCTGGGTTCAGGCAATCCTCTCGCCTCTGCCTCCCAGAGTGCCTCCCAGAGTGCATTACAGGCATGAACCACCGATCCTGGTTTACTAAGCTATCTTTTTTTTAATTGGAGTCTCACTCTGTCGCCCAGGCTGGAGGGCAGTGGCACGTTCCCAGACACTGCAGCCTCAACCTGCTGGGCTTAGGTGATCCTTCCGCCTCAGCCTTCCAAGTAGCTGGAACTACAGGCATGCACCATCACGTCCTTTTTTGATTTATTGCTACTTTTTTGATTTATTGTAGAGATGAGGTCCCGTCAATTTGACCAGGCTGATCTCGAACCCATGGGCTCAGGTAGTCCTCTCACCTCAGCCTCATAAAGTGCTGGGATTATAGGCGTGAGTCACCACGCTAGGCCTCTAAGCTATTTTTAAAAACACTCCCAAGAGAATCTCACTAATGAGGGACCAACCAAGGCAAGGTCACCCAAGAGTGCCTGAGAGAACCCAGGTTTTCTACCACCAATCCAGCAGTCTTTCCAGTACATGATAATGCTACTGCAGCTGGGAAGAAGAGAGGGAAGAGGAAGGATGATACCCTCAGCCCTGGGTCGCTTCCTCCATTACCTGGCTGCCATTCAGGGCCTGCAGCAGCAAGGCCAAGTCCCCAAGATGGTCGGTGCTCAGCCAGAGGGCAGCCTGCAGGCTAGCCAGGTGATGTACAGCAGGAAGCAGCTCCGGCAGACAAGAGGAAGCACGGAGGACAGAGTCCCACAGCTCCCTGAGCCCCCATTGCAACGTGGGCCCCAGCTGCTCCTGGGTCTCCAGCACTGTAGAGCACAAATACACACACACATAACGGAGGTGGGCCCTCATCCCCCACACTCTCTGCCTTTCCTCTTCTGCAGGAGCCCAAAGGTCACAATAATAACTTCAACCTGCTCTAAGGAACACATGGAGATTCAGAAAAGGGCAGTTCTCTTCATGGAGGGGACAGATTTTGTTGATCCTCCTATCCCCTCACAAGGTTTTAAACCCATACTGAAACTAGCTGAGTCATAGGAGTCAATCTCTGGCCCTCACCTCTCTCTAGGCCCCGCTGGATATCCTGGGCCTGATCTTCAGTGAAACCCTGGGCCAGGCTTGCCTTCAGGATAATGAAGTTGCAGATGACAGTCAGCTCCAAGGAGAGAACAGGAACAGCTGCAGGGATCCCTGGAGCAACAAATGGGGGTCTCACAGACTGCTCCCACATGGAAGATTCTCCAAATAAGATCTCAACCTAGATATCACCCCACTCCAACCAAAATGGCCTCAATAAAGAACCCACTCACTAGACAGAGAGTAGCAAAAGGCAGAAAGTTCTCCAAATCAGGCCATTCTGGAAACCACTTTTCTTTTACTTTTTTTTCGATTTGGAGTCTCACTCTGTCAGCGGCACACTGGCATACAGTGGCACACTGCGTGGTGAGTAGTGGCACACTGCTCACTGCCACCGCAGCCTCAACCTGCTGGCCTCAGGCAATCCTTCCACATCAGCCTTCCAAGTAGATGGAACCACAGGCACCTGCCACTACGCCCGGCTAATTTTTTTGATTTATTGTACAGACGAGGTCTGGCCAAGTTGCCCAGGCTGGTCTCGAACCCCTGGGCTCAGGCAATCCTCTCCTCTCTGCCGCTCAAAGTGCTGGGATTTACAGGCGTGAGCCACCAAGCCCAGCCTAGAAACCACTTTTCAAATAATGCTGTGTGTTTGTAAAGAGGAAGGGGTTTTGCAGCCACGGTGGTTCATGCCTGTAATCTCAGTACTTTGGGAGGCAGGGGCAAGAGGATTGCCTGAGCCCAGAGACTCGAGACCAGCCTGGGCAACTTGGCCAGACCTCGTCTCTACAATAAATTAAAAACACACACCTGTGGTTCCAGCTACTTGGAAGGCTGAGGCGGAAGGATCACCTGAGCCCAGCAGGCCAAGGCTACGGTGGTGGTGAGGTGAGCAGAGTGCCACTGCACTTCAGCCTGGGCGACAGAGTAAGGCTCCTACTCAACAACAACAACAACAAAAATAGAGGAGGGGGATTTGCCTGGACAAAGATGATTCCATCCCAGTCCCCTCTGTGCCTTAAACAGGATTCCCTGCCCTCTTAGTAATCATCTCAATCCCAGAAATGCAGTAGAGGAACTGGTCTCTGGCTGTGAAGGAGAGGAACTGACCGTCCTAGGGAGGCCCCTGATTACCTTGCAGAGTACAGATGAGCCCCTTGAGCCCTTCCAGTGCATCTTGAGCCAACTGCTGTCGCCTCAGAGACAGACCAGAGTCCTGAGCCATCTGCCAAAGGTGGGAGGGAGTGTCACTAAGGATCCTTCCTTTTCTCTCCTCTTGCAGCAGTGGCAAGAGATGCATTCTCCAGTCATTCCTGGCTCTTTGGTCAACTCCTTCCCACCGGTTGGGGTAAATCCACTGCAAACCCGCTCTCTGAGACCTTGGAGCTGCAAAGCGAGGGTCCCAGCAACCGTGTTACCTTGGCCTGTCGAACGAACCGGTCATTTTGTTCCCTCCATAAGTCCAGGCAGCCGGAATCCGGAAGGGTCTGGCGGGACATGGTGGCCGAAGCTGGGCCCGGACACCTGCAGGGGTCTTCCGAAGGGGGAAGCGGGGCCGCCGAAGCCCCTACACTATCGGAGAGGGGCCCGTGCATTCCCGCACCCCGCCGGCCTCCCCAGCGCCCCTCGGGGTCCCAGCCCGGCCGGCCCAGCCCTTCCAGAGAAGCTCTCTCCTCACTGCCCGCCCCGGTCCCAATGTCGCCTCTGGTTGGTCGGGCCAGCAAAACTCGCGGCTGCGGTTGGTCCTCTTCAAGGGTTAGTTCTCGAGGGAAACTCGCAGAAGAAGCGAGTCTGACCCATCAGAGAGGTAGGCTGCGGGACTTCGTCGGCGAGCGGGGAGAACCGCTGGCCCCTCGCCGGAGCACAGTCTTGGGGGAAGGATTGGCGGCAGCGCGCCTCGGTACCGGAGTCCGTGGCTCTGCACTTCCTGGCAGCGACACCCGGGAGTAGCCTGGGCTTCCCTGGCCGCCGGAGGTCGGCCCGCGAGGTGCATGCTGGGAGTCGTAGTACCGCCGAGCGCGGTGATGACCCGCACAGTCCACGCCCGCAGTGTCTCCAAAATGCACTGAGTAGGCACCAAGGCCCTCCGGCATTGTGCCATCCGTTATCTGCTAGCGCGCCACTACCTGCGCAACCACGTGCAGTCTGCCTGCTGACGGCCTGGCTCTGTGCTTGTACAGCCTGCATTGCCCAAAGATACCTGCCAATCCTTTCAACAAATGGAGAGGAGAATTGGATGCCAGTATGCAAAAGAGAGAGAGAGAAACCCGACTACTGCAGGGCGCGGTGACTCACGCCTGTAATCCCAGCACTTTGGGAGGCAGAGGGGAGAAGATTGCCTGAGACCAGGGGTTCGAGGCCAGCTTGGACAACTTGGCACGACCTCGTCTCTACAATAAATCAAAAGATTAGCCCAGTGTGGTGGCCTGCGCCTGTAGTTCCAGCTACTTGGAAGGCTGTGGCTGAAGGATCACCTGAGCTCAGCAGGTCGAAGCTGCGGTGGCCATGAGCCTGCCACTGCACTCCAGCCTAGGCGACAGATTGAGGCATGGTGGCTCAGCCTGGAATCCCAGCACTTTGAGAGGCTGAGGCGAGAAGATTTCCTGAGCCCGGGGGTTCGGGACCAGCCCGGGGAACTTGGTGAGATCTCATCTCTACAATAAATCATAAAATTAGCTAGGCGTGGTAGTGGACACCTGTAGTTCCGGCTACTTGGAAGGCTGAGGCAGAAGGACCTCCTGAGCCCAGCAGGTCGAGGCTGCAGTGAGCAGGAGCCTGCCACTGCACTCCAGCCTGGCCAACAGAGTGAGACTCCAACTCAAAAAAACAAAACAAAACAAAAACTCGACTCCACATACATCAAGTAAACTCAAATTGGATTGCAAACTCAATATAGGAGCCAAATATATAGTTTATAAAAGGCTGGGCATGGTGGCTCACACCTGTAATCCTAGCACTTTGTGAGACTGAGGCAGAAGGATCACTTGTGTCCAGGAGCTCAAGAGCAGCCTGGGCAACATAGTGAGACCTGGTCTCTACAAAAAAAAAAATCAAAAAATTAGTCGGGAGTGGTGGCACATGCCTCTAGTCCCAGCTACTCAGGAGGCTGAGGCAGGAGGATCACCAGGGCCCAGGAGGTCAAAGCTGCAGTGAACCATGATCATGCCACTGAAATCCAGGCTGGGCAACAAAGTGAGACCCTAACTCAAACACACATACACACACAGAAAGAAAGAAAACAGTTTGGTAGGTTTTGTTGTTTTTTTTTTTGAGGAGTCTCACTCTGTCGCCCAGATTGGAGTGCAGTGGCACACTCACTGCCACCGCAGCCTCAACCTGCTGGGCTCAGGTGATCCTCCCGCCTCAGCATCTGGAACTACAGGTATGCACCACCACGCCCAGCTAATTTTCTGATTTATTGTAGAGACAAGTTCTCGCCAAGTTGCCCAGGCTGGTCTTGAACCCGTGGGCTCTGGAAATGCTCTCACCTCTGCTTCCCAAAGTGCTGGGAATACAGGCGTGAGCTCCCATGTCCAGCTTATTTATTTATTTTTTTATTGTAGAAACAAAGTCTCGCCAAGTTGCTCAGCTTGGTCTTGAACCCCTGCTCAGGCAATCCTCTCACCTCTGCCTCCCAAAGTTCTGGGATTACAGGCATGAGCCACTGCAGTTTGGCAGTTTCTAAAAAAGTGTTTCATAAATTTACCATATGAGGCCATTGTTTTACTAAACTCTGGTGTGGCCATGTGCTCGTTGAGCTATGGCTGCTGCTGTGTTTTCTAAGCCTTGGTCCCCTCTCCTACCTTGGAGATGTGAATCTCCTCTCTCTTCTCTCTCTCTAATTTACTTGCTAAATAAACTATATTTTCTAATCTAAAAAAAAAAAAATTACCATATGATCCAGCAATTTCACTCCAAAGAATCCTCCCAAGGGAAATGAAAACATGTGTCCACACCAAGACTTGTCTGAAAATGTTCATAACAGCTAAAAACGTTCACAATAGCTAAAAACTTAAAACAATCCAAATGTCCATCAGTTGGTCGTAGGCAGTGATTCAGCAATGAAAAGGAGCAAAACAGTGCACCAGCATGGATGCAAAAGACAAACTTACAAAGACCAAAAGCATATCATTGGTCATGGGTGGATCATGGGTTTGAGTCAGGGCCTCATTCCGTTGCCCAGGCTGGAGTACAGTGGCACGCTCAGTGCAGCCTTGACCTCCCGGGCCCAGACTATCCTCCTGCCTCAGCCATAGGGATTCACTGTAAACAAAGTGTAGGGAATTTTGGGGGTGATGGAAATGTTCTAAAACTAAATTGTGGCACTTGGCAATAAATTCTTTTTTTTTTTTGAGTTGGCATCTCACTGTGTCACCCAGGCTGGAGTGCACTGGCATGCTACCACAGCCTCAACCTGCTGGGTTCAGGTGATCCTTCAGCCTTAGCCTTCCAAGTAGCTAGAACTACAGGCACGCACTACCACGCCCGGCTAATCTGTTGATTTATTGTATTGACAAGGTCTTGCCAAGTTGCCCAAGCTGGTCTTGAACTCATGGGCTCAGACATCCCTCTAACCTCAGCTTCCCAAAGTGCTGGAATTATAGACGCAAGCCACCACGCCCGGCCGGCAATAAATTCTTACATATGACACCAAAAGAATGAAGAGCAAAATTAAAAAATAGGTTGAATTGGACTTCATAAAAATTAAAAATTTTGTGAATCAAAGGACTATCAAGAAAATAAATGGTTTGGCACAGTAGCTCAGGCCTGTAATCCAAGAACTTTGAGAGGCAGAAGCAGCAGGTTCACTTGAGGCTAAGAGTTTGAGACCATCCTGGGCAACATAGCAAAATCCTGTCTCTAAAAAAAAAAATTAGCTACACATGTTAGTGAGCCCCTGTAGTTCCCAGCTACTCAGGAAACTGAGGCAGGAGGCTCACTTGAGCTCAGGAGCTTGAAAGCTTGAGGTTATAGTGAGCTGTAATTGTGCCACTGCACTCCAGCCTGGGCAACAGAGTGAGACCCTGTCTCCAAAAAAAGAAAAGAAAATGAAAAGACAACCCACAGAATGGAGAAAATATTTGTAAATCTTATATCTGATAAGGGACTATATCTATATCTAGCTTATATAAAGAATGCTTACAACTTCATAAGAAGAACACAAATAACCCAATTAAAAACAGGCAAAGGACCTGAACGGACATTTTTCCAATAAGCACAAGAAAAGATACTCAGCATCATTAGTCATCCAGGAAATGCAAACCAAAAACCACAAGGAGATATTACTTCACAACCACTAGGATGGGTAGAATCAAAGACAGGTGATAACAAATGTTGACATGAATGTGAAGAAATAATTACCTATATCAACTGCTGGTGGGAATGTAAAATGGTACAACAACTTTGGAAAACAGAGTGACAGATTAAACAGAGTTACCAAAGGAATCAGCAATTCCACAATATACCAATAGGTCCAAGAGAAATTAAAACATATGTCAAAACAAAGATGTGTACACAAATGTTTATAACAGCCTTTCCTACTAACCAAAAGGTGGAAACCCAAATGTCTATCAATGGATGAATGAAGCCAGGCTTGGTGGCTCATGCCTATAATCCCAGTGGGGAAAATGCTGGCGCTCAGGAGCTCAAGACCATTTTGGGCATCAAAGCGAGACCTCATCTCTACAGAAATACAAAAAAATTAGCCAGGGGTGGTAGCTTGAGCCCAGGAAGTCAAGGCAGTGGTAAGCCAGGATCATACCACTGCACTCCAGCCTGGGTGGCAGAATGAGAACCCAACTCAAAAAACAAAAAAGATTAAGGCAGGGCATGATGGTTCACGCTATAATCCCAGCACTGGGGGAAGCCGAGGTGAGAAGATTGCCTGAGCTCAGGAGTTCGAGCCTGGGCAACTTGGTGAGACCTTGTCTCTACAATAAATCAAAAAATAAGCCAGGCCTGGTAGTGCATGCCTATAGTTCCAGCTACTCAGAAGGCTGAGGCAGATGGACTACCTGAGCCCAGCAGGTCAAGACTGTGGTAGCAGTGATCATTCAACTGCACTTCAGCCTGGGTGACAGAGTGAGACTCTGACTCCAAAAAAAAAAGGATGAATGGATAAACAAAATGTAGCATATCCACGCAATGGAATATTACATGGCCATAAAAAAGAGCAAAGTACCAACACAAGCTGCAACACAGATGAACTTTGAAAGCATTAGGCTGAGTGAAAAACCAGACAGAAAGGGCACTATTGTATGATCCCATTTATATGAAACATCCAGAATAGGCAAATCTGTAAAGACAGAAAGCAGGTTGGTGGTACCAAGGGTTAAGGGGGGAAGAGAGGGAGTAACTGCTTAATCGGTACAGGGTTGGTTTTTGAGGTGATGAAAATGATCTGGAATTGATGGTGATGTTTGCACAACACTGTGAATATACTAAGAGCCAGAATTATATACTTTAAAATGGTGAATTTTGTTATATGAACTGTACCTCAATTTTAAAAAAGAAAAAGAACAAATCCTGAAAATATGCTAACTGAAAGATGCCAGTCACAAAAGACCACATATTATGAGATCCTATTTCTATGCAACGGACAGAATATTGTGGTACATATACATATACATGATGGAGTATTATGCAGCCATAAAGAAGCACAAAATTATGAACTTTGCAGCAACTTGGATGGACTTAGAATCTATAATACTGAGTGATGTATCACAGAAACAAAGAACTGAGTATCACATGTTCTTGCTTATAAGTGGACCTTGAACAACTACCCTAATACTATAAGGGATTGGCAGTAGTGGGAAACTGCCAGGGGAGGAGAGGATCACACCTCATCAACAAGGGCACCTGCATAATGAACATTTGTGTACCTAACCCTGAATTGTACCCCACATATTCAAAATAAAAAAAGAGCCGGGTTCAGTGGCTCAGCCTGTAATCCCAGCACTTTGGGAGGCTGAGGTGAGTGGATTGCCTGAGCCCGCGGGTTCGAGACCCACCTGGGCAACTTGGTGAGACCTCATCTCTACAATAAATCAAAAACTAGCTGGGCGTGGTAGCATGCGCCTGTAGTTCCGCTACTTGGAAGGCTGAGACGGAAGGATCACTGGAGCCCAGCAGGTGGAGGCTGCAGTGGCCAGGAACGGCCACTGCACTCCAGTCTGGGCGACAGAGTGAGACTCCAACTCAAAAAAAAAATAAAAAAAATAAAAATAAAAAAAGAGCCAATGGTCTTTGTGATGTGGCCTATCTTAGCCACTTCATTTGTAAAGTGGACTAACAATACCTGTTCCTGGGAACCTGTTTTCCTGACTCCAAAGAATAAATTTAAAAATGGCTTGTAAATTATTAGGAAAAAAAAGAAGAGGAGGAATGTACAGAATAGGCAAATATAGAGATACAAAGCATATTAGGTTGGGTGCAGTAGCTCATGCCTGTAATCCTAGCACTTTGGGAGGCCGAAGAAGGTGGATCGCTTGAGGCCAAGAGTTTGAGACCAGCCTGGGCAACACAGCAAGACTCTGTCTCTATAAAAAATAAAAAAATTAGCTGGGTATGGAGGCATGTGCCTGTAGTCCCAGCTACTCTGCAGGCTAAGACCTTAGGATTGCCTGAGCCTCGGAGGTCAAGGCTGTAGTGAGCCGTGATCATGCCATTATAGGCTAGCTAGCTGGGGCCCAACTTCTCCCCCTGGCACTCCAGCCTAGATGAAAAAAAAAAAAAAGCATATTAATGGTAGCTAGAGAATGGGGAGGGCTAGACAGTGATATCTAAAGGGTATGTCAAGTGAAAAGCAGGACTAAGGAAGAATTTCCTTTTTTATAGATACTAGGTCTCACTATGTTGCCCATGCTGGAATGCAGTGACTATTCACAGGTACGATCACAGTGTACTGCAGCCTTGAACTCCTGGGCTCAAGCGATCCTGCTGCCTCTACCTCCCAAGTAGCTGGGACTATAGGCATGTGCCACAGTGTCCAGCTGGAAAGAATAGTGCAAATCAATGTGCTAACGTTTTTCTCTAAAAGAATCTTGTAGATATATCACATGAAAGAGAAACAGACAGTGGTTGGCAAATCAGCAGATTATTCTTAGGCTCTAGGCAAGGGGGTCCCTGCAAAAGGTGGGGGGTGTGGGCACCTCACTGAAGAACGGAGACTGAGGTCTAAAATCTTTCCCTTGCGTGGTAGGGATGGAGAAAGGGTCTTTTTCTTTTTTTCTTTCTCACAAAGGCACTATTTACTCACCGAATATGCCCAGGTCCTGTGTCTACCAGACTGGGGAAGAAGCTTTTTTCTAGTTCATCTTATAGGCTAGCTAGCTAGGGTCTAACTTCTCCCCCTGGTATTATTAAAGCTCCATCTACCAGAGTTAACAAAGACAGATTCTCTAATCGCTTGAAATGGTAACACTTCATTTTTCTATTTGGCCTATGTAAGACTAGCGACCAGTGGTCATTAATAATTTAAACTCAGGCAGGGCACAGTGGCTCATGCCTGTAATCCTAGCACTTTGGGAGACCAAGGTGAGAGGATTGCTTGAGCCCAGGAGTTCAAGACCAACCTAAGACACCTCCTCCATAGCAAGATCTCCTCATCTCCACACACACAAAAAGAATAGCTAGGTGTGGTAGCATGCACCTGTAGTCCCAGCTACTCAGGAAGCTGAGGTGGAAGGATCTCCTGAGCTCAGGAGGTCAAGGCTATAGTAAGCCATAATCGTTTGACTGCACTCCATCCTAAGTGACAGAGTGAGACTCCAACTCAAAAAGTAATAATAATTTAAACTCTTCCCTTAGCTACCTACTACAGCAGTGAATGCTATGACTTCACAACCACTTCTACCCAGCTTCTCTTCCTCTTCCTGCCAACTGAAAGTATGTACTATCAGCCGGGCTCAGTGGCTCAGCCTGTAATCCCGCGCCTTTGGGAGGCTGAGGTGAGTGGATTGCCTGAGCCCACGGGTTCGAGACCCGCCTAGGCAGCGAGACCTCACCTCTACAATAAATCAAAAAATCAGCCAGGCATGGTAGCGCATGCCTGTAATTCCGGCTACTCAGAAGGCTGAGGAGGAAGGATCGCCGGAGTCCAGCAGGTAGAGGCTGCGGTGGCCGGAAGCGGCCACTGCACTCCAGTCTGGGCGACAGAGTGAGACTCCATCTCAAAAAAAAAGAAATAAAAAAAAATAAATAAAGATAAAAAATAAAAGTATGTACTATCCCATGATTTCAACATCTGTTCTTTTTCTGTGGTCCCAGCTCCTCCTGTCCCGGAGACTCTCAAATCTCAAATCCCAGTCCTGACCTTCTCTCCAGGGCTTCATCCCAACTCTTTTAATGGCCATCTCCAGGAGGATATCATGCCAGCACTTCATACATGACACAGGAGTGATGGAGTAAACAGAGGGCATAGGAAATGGATGTGATAAGAGAAGCATTACATGCACACAGTTTTGGCTTCAAGTCAGGAATAATGTATGGGATGCGATGGAATGCTATGTAAGATGGGCAAGGGTGGCAATTGAGGGATGCTTCCACAGAAGTGAAAGGCAAAGGTGTTCTAGAGTGAAAGGACACAATGGAGGAGGGGTCAAAGCACTATTTGGGGCTTCAGTGAAAGCCTATGTGCTCCATGATGCATGGGTTTGTCTTTTCAGTCTTCTCTCAAAGCATAAGAACTTAACAAAATGCATTGCATACTAAAGAAAAATGGCAGGTGGGCTAATAGAAGGAGTCATTTGGGAAGAGGTGGAGGCAGTAAGTTCAGACAACTCCAATCACTTCCTAAAGGTTCTCAGCTATAGCCAGTTTTGCCTAAGATGACAGATTCCATCTGTGCCTAGTGGAAGGGGAGACTGATCCTCTCCCCAAGCCTTATAAAAGAGTGGAGACACCCCACATTTCAGACACACATATTTTACGTTATTACTTTATTCCACTTTGGAGACCGCCCCCTAGTCCCTCAAATGCATACAAATCAGAAGTTAGGGATCAGGCTCTACTAAGATTCTGAATTATAAAGTAATAAAGTCCCAGAAGTCAGCAGCCCCTGGCTGCATGGTAGTCAGAAGTATGGCCGAGCCTCTCTTACAGATCATCCAACACCTGTATAGGCCAAGATAAATTGTTCTCCAGCTCTCTCTGGAGCCAGTGTCAGGGACTCCAGCCTAGGCTACCTCTGCTGGGCCAGAACTAGCTGCCTGAACCAGGAGCTCACAGCACCATCCACTCGCATCACCAAAGCTATGCCCAGGAGAAGTCCCACGCTGCTCACAATGAAGCCCATAGCCTCAAAAATGAACCTGTAAAGAAAGATGGAGAATCTCAGAGTACAAAGAGTAGGTCTAGTGCCTTTTCCCTACACCGGCAAAATCTTGGCCATCCTGGATGCTCATACTGTGCTCCAAACTTCTTCCTCCCCACCACCTCTACATCTCAAGCAAATCTACTCACTTAGGGGCAAACACCTTCCAGACCATGAGATGCCTGCGGAGGATGGAGGCTGCCAAGGCACAGGCCAGAATCTAAAGGAGGAAAGGAGGGTCCATGTTATCTGTGAAGGGGATGAGGATGCAGGGCAACATGAGAGTTGCTATAGGCCCCTGTGAAAAATGGAAGGAGGAAAGTAGTGTACTCCAGCCTGGGCAACAGAATGAGACCCTGACTCGAAAAAAAAAAAAAAATTTATATATATATATACACACACACACACACACATACGTATATATTTATGTGTGTGTAAATATATATATATACACACACATATAAAACGCGTGTGGGTGTATACACACACACACATATATATATATACACACACACATACATATATATATATATATATATGATGCACACACGTGGAAAAAGCTCACTAACTCCCTGGTCTGTCCCCTACACCCACCTGAACACCAAGGACAAAGAGGTACTTGAGGCCCAGCTGCAACAGTGCCGCATTGAAGTGGTGAGGTGCATCCCGAAGCCTCATCTCCATCAGTGGCTGCTCCTCCTCCTCCTCCTCCGACCTAACTCTGGCTTCACCTTCATTCCCTTGGGGCTGTCGCCTCTTCCGTAGCCCTTGACTCTCACACAGGAAGGGCCAGAGCAGGAGCAGTGGGCAACCTACTGCCTCGGGGAAGGGCAAGGCTAGAATTAATCAAGGATCCTGGAACCAGTCCACACTGACCAGTCCACACTGGTCCCCCACTACCCTCCCTGGCTCTGGTTCCAATTAGCCTAGCCCAAGGGGTGCCAATGATCCAACAAAACCACATCACTTCACTCAAACCCAGGCATCTCCTTTCTTTCCACAAAGCCGGAATAAACAATAGAAACAAATGAGGGATGAGGGGGTACCTGCAAAGAGGAGGTGGGAGGCAAAAGTGTTGGCTCCCACTAGCAAAGCAGGCAGCCAGGTGGAGGAACCATGACCCTCTGGGAATCCCACAAAGGCTGCGTGCCAATGGATGGCTGGAAAGACAGGCTGGTGGCCTGTGGAGTAGAAGGTCTGTGTAGCCATGAGAGCCCAAGCTGAGACCGCCTGCCATGGCACAGTAAAAGGACCTGGAGGAAAAGATATGCCTCTATAGTCACATCCCATTCCCTAACCCATAGCCTACTGCCCCATGACCATATACCCCTATTACTTCAGTGTCAATTCTCACATACTCACACACGCCCATTGTCCCAACCCCCTTACAGCCAGCACTGTTATGCTAATTCCCTCTGTGACACAAAACCCCATCACCCTGGTCTGAACTCCAGTCTCTCTCTCTCAAACACACATAGCTCACTATGCCACTATATATTCATCATCCAGCATTTCCCTCACGGAAAATCAGGAAATGTGCTCATGAGGATGCAGCATCCCACAAGGAATCTTAGAGGGTTCCTTGTCTCCCCTCCCCATGAACCCTGAAAGCCAACAGGAGGGATCAATTAGCTTGGCTATGGTAGGTAAGAAAGACGACATCAGGAAGACATTCCCAGCTGTGTGGAGCATGGGACCCTCTGTGAAGCTGAGGAAAATGAGGAGCAACACGATCCTGAAAACAAGAGGGGCTGAGCTCACACCAATACAGTCCTTAAATGAATCAGGACTGAGATATGTATTTACCAGGGGTAGTGATGGGTATCCCAGCAGCAAGCAGATGCAGGAGAAGGAAGCTCTGCAGAAACAGAAGCAGGAACACAAGACTGATGCGCTCTGCATGCAACAGCAGAAGTGGGAAGGCCAACAGAGTAAGGGCTGTGACCATAGCAGCTGAGTAGACGCTCCCCAACTGATAAGCAGCCACAGTCAGGGGACCCTGAGATGTGGTCCTCTCTAGCCGGCCTCGGAACTCTTCCTGCATGTGTCGGTAAATTTGAGGGACCACATAATCCAGGTCAGCCTGAGAAGTAGGGGGGCCTGAGAAGGGAGTGAGGACAGTCCTAGTCCTCGGAGCACCTGCCCCAGCCTTCACCAGCACCGTCACAGGCTTCCAGAGCAGCAACACAAGCCCTGAGGCAGCCAGTCCTGCCACGGCCCGAGGAAGCACAACTGATGCCCCCGCAACCAGGGCCTGGAGACGTGGGGGTGCCTCATCTGCACCCGATGCCAATGCCCAGTAGGCAGCAGTGCCTAGTGCCATCAGGGGTAGTCCCCAGCGTACAAAGAGCATGGGGGGTTCGGGACTCTTGAGATTACCATAGCGGCGAAGCCATAGGCGCACAGCAGCTAACAGGGCCACCAGCGCCCCCACACAAGCTCCATACCACAAATTCTTGGCTCGACCGCCCACCATTGATGCCAGAGGACTCAGCCAGGGAGAAGAGTGGCAAGCAGGTGTCTCTTCAGGACAGCGATGAAAAAGCCCACCTAGCCTTGTACATAAAAGCAATCCAACTCCAAGCCTCAGGGCATAAGCACCACTCTGCCGTGGGGGGCCTGTTGGGACCGAAGTACCAAAGCGGGGTATTGTGAGCAGCTTAGGTGGTAGCAGCTGGCCCTTCCAGTGAAGCTGGGCAATCAGGAGCAGGATGAGTGAGCCCAAAAGGAAGGGGGTGGCCCTGGCCTCAGCTACCACAAAACTATCAGAGAAGAATGCAGCCAAGCGAATGAGCAGGAGTAGCAGGACAGGCCCAGGGATGGAAAGCAGGGTTGCCAGGGGCCTCTTGGACTCCCAGCCAGTCCAAGCTTTCCATAGAAAAGGCAGGAGTGAGCTCACTGCAGCCACAGCCCCTAGGACCACTGGATCCAGCTTCAGCTCAGTAGTTGCCTGGAGTCCAGCATACACGATGGCACCAGTCAGGCCCCAGGCCACAGGTATCAGGAGTAGAGGGCGGAAGGGGAAGCCTGGGGATACTGCCCACTGGGATGCCAGCAGGCAGAGAAAGCAGGCAGCAGCCAGGAGAGCAGCACCCCCTGCCATGCGGACCAGAGAGAAACGAGCCCAAGACTCAATGCACATGGCCCGAGCTCTCCGCAGGAACTGCTGCAGCTCTGCAATCACAGTCGGCAGTGTCGCTTCAGCTCCCTGGGAGCTCTGCAGAAGCCACTGGTAGTCAGCAGAGGCCTTGGAGAAGAGGTTCTGCAGCTGCTGAAGCTCCTTAGCTTGAAGGTCCTGAGTAGCAGTTGAGTAGGTGTGAAGAAATCGGGACACCTGGCAGAGAAAAGGTCAGACGCCAAAGGAAAGAGATCAGAGACATAAACTAGGACAGAGGCAAGGATGGGTATTACAAAAGGGGAACACCTGGAAATCAGAGAGACAAACTCTATCCAAGAGGGGGAAGGGGGGAAGGGAGGAAAGAAGGAGGCAAGAAAGGTGGGATTAAGACTAGACAAAGAACAATGGAGGGTGGTCATTGTGCTTCTCTCATGCCCAACCTAGCTGTCATCTGGAAGCCCATCCCCCTTACCTACCTGCTGGGCATTGAGATGAAGAGCTGAGGCTTGGGCAAGAGCAGAGGAGCGGGGCTGGGAGTCCTTGCCCACTGAGAACAGCTCAGCTATCACCTCCCCGATATTCCCAAATGGGATGGGCAGGCCCAGCAGCAGGGCCAATGTGGGCACAAGGCTGACTTGAGGAATCACATCCTGCTCCTAGAGGGAAATGACAGGGGTCAGCGGGTTTGTCACAAAGTTGAAGTCAGAGTTTGGGTGGATGACATAGGCGCCTAGGTAGGAAATGAGAGTGGGGCATACCCAGGATCATGGATATGGGGGCCTTAAATAGAGGGATTAATGAGAAGGCTATGATTATGACATAGGCTGAATACTGGGAAACCAGATGAGGCATATCCCAGGGCTCACCTCAGGTGGGGGGCTGGAGAAGAGGGCTGTGGGGCTGTACAGAAAGAGTGCAGCTGAGACCTCCAGTTCACTGTCCCCTCCATGGTCCCCATTCATGGTCATTCCGTGGTCTCCAGCCACCACCAGCAGTGTGTCATTCTCCAGTCGCTCCATAAGTCCCCTGGGGGCCAAAAAAAATGGCAATGGATAAAGATTTTTCTTTAAAAAAGAGATTTTTATCAGGGACCCATCTGTTCCCAGCTATGATCTCCATTAGCAGGGACCAGTCCTTTGGTCATGATCCTGATACCCAAAGTCACACACTGAGTTATCTAAGATGAATGAGACCTCTGGCTTCAGAAAAAGGCCTGAAGACAGAATTCAGCCAGGAAAGAGACTCCAAGGTAAGGACTTTTTCTCCTGGGACCATATATCCTGAGATTCTCATACATAAACCCACTCCCCCAGCCAGTACCCCACACTCACTGGATCACCTGGTCCATCTGGCTAAGTTTCTTGGCCATTTCAGGGTGGTGAGGGCCATGCTTGTGGCCACAATGATCCACACCCAGGAAGTGAGCAATCAGCACGTCCCATTCACCACTGTCCACTGTGAAGGGGAGAACACTAAGCACAGGGGACTAAACCCACTTCTCAACCCCATCCAGACTCTGACACTCCTCTACATCCAGAGATACAAGCCCAGGCTGCTGCACCCATGAGAGGCTCAGAACTTGTGGAATAAAGCAGCCCTCCCCAGCTCCCAGTCTTAGCCAGGGATTAGGTGCTGTGGCTCACTGGTGGGGTAGAGGTGTTCCAGGATGCCGTTGTCCACTGTGTGTAGGTCTCTGACATTGAAGGATGGGAAGAAGAAAGCTTGGGAGAAAGCACCAGGGAAAAGGTCTTTCCAGGTATCGTCTCCCATGAAGACTACACGCCTGCCTGCAGGGACATGAGAGGGGTCAGAGGCTGAGCAGGAGTCAGGGCCAGGGAAGAGGAGAGGGGGTCCTTTAAAGGCCCATCAGAAATTCCAACCACGCACCTTAAAGCACAGCAATTCTATTCAGCAGCTTCTTATCCCTCAATGCCTAACATTTTCCATCAGGAAGCTTTCCCTGATAACCATACTCTATTCAGACCTCTCACTTATCCTTCCTACAAAGTGCTCTGTTAGTTCTCAGTCCCTGGGTATGACTACTGATCTGTCTGTCCTGGGTGTATCCTGCTTTTTCCAAATCATTGAGTAATCAAGGCCTGGATCTCTCTGCTCTCTTCACACTTGTAAGCTGAGACCCATATCTTCTCTGCATCCCTCTCCTGCCCCTTTACTGAGAGTTCCTCAAGAGTAAAACCAACACTCCATGCAGATTAGAAGCTTCACAAGGACAAAGCCTGGATCCCCTCGCCTTTGTCTCCGAAACTGAGCTCCCTACATGCTGGGTCCTGATCTCTTTCTAAACCACACCACAGTAAACCATGCAGCTGAGCACCCAGTTTTGGCTCCTGATGTCTAAAGAAGAAATTTGCCAAGGTACTCCTGGTCTTTAAAGAGGCCCAGACTGACCTGCACTGGTGAGCTGCTTAATGAGATTGTCTTCTACTATGGCGTGGCTGGCAAAGTTACTACCAGCATCGATAAAGGTAGGCAATGAGCCAGTGGTGAGGGCCTTGAGACGCTGCATGGTGGTAGTAGGCGGGTCAACCTGAGTTCGGTAGAGCCGGGCATGGTAGGGCTGAATCTCCAGCATCCTCTGCAAGGACCCTAGTTTTCCCAGGAAGGGCAGGGAGACAGGTGGCTCTCCAGGCACATGTGAGTGCTGGGGCTGGGCGAAGTCAAATCGCAGCGCGTCAATCAGCACCAATACAACCCGGGAAAATCGGGAAGCCATCCAGCAGGTCCCGGGTTCCCGTTGGCTCCCCCATGGCAGGGACCCAGGGCCTGGGAGCTCTTGGCAGCTGCTGTGGTTGGTGAGCTCCAAACGGGTGAGCAGGAAGCCACTGGTGAAGAGGGCAATGCCAGAATAGAAGAGAAAGCAGACCCAGGCCAGCAAGAGTAGCACGGAGATCTTCTGCATCCTGGTAGAGGTAGGGGAGGGAATTCATTACTGTGGGGCAAAGAACAGTGGATATCCAGGTCCTTGAACACAAAGCCCAGCTAGACTCACTTCCTCTTGGAAACCTTCCTGGAGAAAAGCAGTCCCACAGCCAACCCATAGCAATGTTCTCTCCACCGATTACACCAGTGTTTCTGAAGGTGAGGCTCCAGACTATGGACATCAACCTGGAGCTGCGTCAAAAATGCTATTTCCAGGCCCCCATCCCAGATCTACTGAATCAGGATCTTTTGGGGACAGAACACAGGAACGTGCACACGTACACCAGAAAATATTGATGGGAAAAAAAAAGTCACGAGAGAAACCTATTCCAAGTGGTAGACAGGCTCTCAGGCCGATTCTGCGTCTCTCCCCTCACCAATCTCAATACCCCCGGGGGGGTGGCAACGGCTCAAAGCCGCAAGGGAATCCGGGCCCAGCCCACGGCGCCGCCTGGTGGGGACCGAAGGGACAAGGGGGAGGAGTCACGCTCCGCTTCCGGGAAGCAGGTTAGCCCAGAGACCCGAGCACGACCTCCCGGGCGCAGCAGTGCTGGAGCGCGGGTCCAGGAGCCAGCTGGGCCTCGCCGGGACTCAGGCGTCCGAGCGGCCACGCCTTCTCTGGTGGCTACCCGGGCTTCGCTTGGGGACCTAGCCCGGCACTGGGCACCCTTGGTTGGGAGTGGGGGCGTGGTGAGATCCCTTCGGGGTGGGGGGAACGCGGGTAGGAGCTCGGTAGACCCTGGCTCACCTGGAACGGCGGCCGGAAGTGCGGCGGCGGCGCCAGCTGCCTGGCACCACAGAGACGGGTGCGCCTGGCAGAGCGGCCCGCCGGGAGCCCCATCGCCATCTGCAGGCACCTCGGTGGAAGTTCAGCAAGGAACGTAGGGCTGAGAGTTTGAGGAGAGATTTAGGAGAATCTAGGGCAAAGGACCAAGCTAGAAGAGTTCAGGGAACCCCTGTCCATTCATTAAAACTAAGAGCACGCCTGCTCAAGTCAAATTTGACTTGAATCCTAGCTTTGGCACATATTGTCATTATTGGGCATGACCTCATCTATGAAACGGGGATAAGGAATACTAATTTTCCCTTTTTGCTTGGCGGATTCCAAATGATAGATTTCATTATTCCTCTTCTCAAAGCCTCTACCTGAATCTTATAATTCAATAATAACTCCCTTCAGAGTATAGGAGAGGGGGGAAAGGCAAATAATCCCATTTTAAGATGGGCAAAGAATCTGACTAGATATTTTGCCAAAGAAGATATACAAATAGCCAATAAACATGGAAAGATGTTCATCATTAGTCATCAGGGAAATGCTGGAGATACCACTTCAAACCCAGTAAGAGAACTATAATAAAAAGAACAGATGATAACAAGTGTTGGCAAGGATGAGGAGAAATTGGAACCCTCATACACTGCTGGTGGGATTGTAAAATGGTACAGCAGCTTTGGAAAACAGATCCTCAAAAGGGTAAACATAGTTATCAAACGATCCAGCAATTTCACTCCTAGGTATATACCCAAGAGAAATACAAACATATGTTCAAACAAAAAGTTCAACATCAACATTCATAGCATTATTCATAATAGCCAAAAGGTGGAAACCCAAATGCCTCCTGTCAGCTTCACTCCCAAATGCCCAAATGAGTGTTACCCTCACATTCATAAATAAGCTCAAATATGACATCAGTGAGGCTTCCTGAATCCTCTACTTAATATTACAGTCCCCAGCCCCTTGCAAAGAAATTCCTAATCTTCCTTCCTTTCTTTAGTTTTTTTCATAGCCCAACTCATCAGTATCTGAAATTCTATACAAATTAATGGTTTGTCCCCATTCAAATAGAATATCAGATCATTGAGGACAGGGAATTTTGTTTTCTTCATTATTATATCCTCAGTGCCAAGCATATATCTGAGGATCAATAAATACTTATCAAATGGATAAAGGAATATATTCTACTTCAGAAAAATGTTGACTAATCCCTCCATCTTCACCTCTATACCTCAGTTCAGGTTTTACTCACCTCAGGATTACTGAGGTAGCCTTCTTACTGTCCTTCAAGCTTCCCATGTCCTTCATATCCCTTCTTCTTGTTGCAGCAGGACAGCTCTATCTAAAACATTAACATGATTACTTTAATCTCAACAATTTTTTTTTAAATGAAGGTCTCACTGTTGCCCAGGCTGGAGTGCAGTGACAAGCTCGTGGCTCATTGCAGCCTCGACCTCCTGGGATCAGATCCTTATGCCTCAGCCTCCCAAACAACTGGGAATACAGACAGATTTGTGCTACTATGCCTGGCTAATTTTTTCATTTTTTGTAAAGATGAGGTTTTGCTATGTTGCCCAAAGTGATCTCAAACTCCTAGGCTCAAGTAACCTTCCCACTTTAGCCTCCCAAAGTGCTGAGATTACAGGCATGAGCCAACTCAACCGGCCTTAAAATTCTTCATAGGAAGGGAAAAACCCTTCACGGTTTTCCTACAACCTGAGGGATAATGTCCAACCCTTTCAACAGGACTCTTGCTCTCTGTGGCTTGGTCCTTGCCATATAGTCATATCCTCCTTAACACCCTACTCTTCAGCCATAGCAAACAGCTCATTGAATGTTCCAACTTATCTCAGCAGTAAGTCTTGGCATATTCTTTTTTTTTTTTTTTTTTTCCAAGTCTCACTCTGTCGCCCAGGCTAGAGTGCAGTGGCATGTTCACAGCCACCACAGCCTCCACCTGCTGGGCCCAGTCAGGTGATCCTTTCGCTTCAGCCTTCCAAGTAGCTGAAACTAAAGGCTCATGCCACCACACCCAGCTAATTTTTCTTGATTTATTGTAGAGGCAAGGTCTCACCAAGTTACCCAGACTGGTCTTAAACCAGCCTGGTAATCCTCTCACCTCTCCCTCCCAAGGTGCTGGGATTACAGGCATGAGCTACCACGCCCGGCAAGCCTTAGCATATTCTAACCCAGGTTCTAGCTTGGTGAAAACCCGCAAATTTTTCCAGCCTGAGCTCAATGGCAGAGTCAGCAATCCTGCTGCCCACAAGCTGACATGCTCGTCCCCCCAGGATCCCTCAGCCAGAAGTTTCCTACATCTCAGCATTTATCACTTTCTATCACTGTCTGCTTCCTTGTCTTTTTTTTTTTGGACTCAGAGTCTCTTACTCTGTCACCCAGGCTAGAGTGCAGTGGCACACTGCTACAGCCAACAGCCTTGACCTGCTGGGCTCAAGTGATTCTTTCACCTCAGCCTCCAAGTAGTTGGAATTACAGGTGCGCGCCACCATGCCCAGCTAGTTTTTGATTTACTGTAGAGAGAGGGTCTCACCATGTTGCCCAGGCTGGTCTCAAACCTGTGAGCTCAGGCAGTCCTCTTGACTCAGCCTCCCAAAGTGCTGGGATTACAGGCACCATGCCCACCATGCCCAGCTCTTGTCTGTCTTTTCTACCTGAACCTGTATTCTGTGGAAGCAGGGACCACTGGGTCTCTGTTGTTTTTGTAATCTCAGTGTCTATGTTTGTTCAATGTTTTTTTTTTTTTGGTTTTTTTTTTGAGTTGGAGTCTTACTCTGTCACCCAGACTGGAGTGCAGTGGCTGCTCCCGGCCACCACA
>NW_007023530.1:235503-246932 GCF_000164805.1 Carlito syrichta
GCATCCACTCACCTCAGCCTCCCAAAGGCGCGGGATTACAGGCTGAGCCACTGAGCCTGGATGTTCAATGTTTTTGAACAAACAGATGAGCAGTGCCCTCAGTTCTTGAAGATCCTTTAAGCATTCAATAGTACTACTCAGTCAGGTGCAGTGGCTCACGCTTGTAATCTCAGCACTTTGGGAGGCAGAGACAAAAGGATTGCCTGAGCTCAGGGGTTCGAGACCAGCCTGGGCAACTTGGCAAGACCTTGTCTCTACAATAAACAAAAAAAATAGCCAGGTGTAATGGCGTGCGCCTGTAGTTCCAGCAACTTGGAAGGCTGAGGTGGGAGGATCGCCTGAGCCCAGCAGGTCGAGGCTGTGGTGGCCATGAGCATGCCACATCACTCCAGCCTGGGTGACAGAGTGAGATTCGGACTCAAAAAAAAAAACAAACAAAAAAAAACACCACCAACAACAAAAAGTACTATTCTGCCAGGGCAATTCTCTTTTCCATGAACCACCCCTCCCCAGCCCTGCCCAAACACCTGCCTTGAACACACAGCACCACATTTAGTGGGAAGGAGACTACACTCCCTAGCTAGCAGTGCAGTAGTGGACATGTGTTTTAATCCTTTCACCCTATCCCACCGCTTTTCTTGATCACAGAAAAGATGGTTTAACTTTATGTGAAGTTCATTCTTGCTCAAGAAGGCATCAGTTCCCAAGACCTGACAGGACTGTATTGTGCGAGTATACATCCAAGGAAAATGCTAGTGACTTTCCCAACTTCATTCCCCAATGAAAGAGGACAGTTTCTCGTTCGCCACTAGTGAGTTTATTACATGATTAAAACTCAAATAAAAAAATAAAAACCAAAATCTTGGCAGGGAGGCTAGAGTCAGGCTCTAGAAGTATAAAGAGTATACTTCCCTGTCCCCAGACTCCCTGGCCAAGTTCAGCTCCACTAACTCAGCTTGACTCGATCAAGTTCCTCATCAAGACTTGCATCTGTGCCCTGGACATCTCTGCTGCTTCTGCTGGAGACTGAGTCCTGGGACGCTGGTACTGGGCCTTTGGTGAGGGCCCCATATACGCCCATGGCCTGAGGAGAGGGACAGAGAGAGCCATGAGGACACCTGGCAGAGGTACAGCCCAACCTACCAATGGCTAAAAGGCAAAAAGTGGCACCAGGGCCAGTGAGTTTGGTTTTCCTATCCTCCTCTCTTGCCTCAGTCTTAAAAGCTCTGGAGTCGGTGTTCGGAATCTTACAGACCATCAGAGCAAAGTGACCTTCAGAATACCGACACAGCATCCGCAAATTAAGGTATTTTAAGAGCTTCCCTATCTGCAGGCGTGAGTGGAAATGTCTCATTCTTAGAGATTCCATCTCTAGAAGGAATGAAAGGAGGTCCAGGGCCAGGTCCAGGCCCATTTCTGCCACTCTGCTTCCACCTGAAAGCCCCCAGCAATCCCCTTCAACAAATCAGGGGAAAACTCTTATACAGACGTGCAGTTATACTGACCACAATAAGAAGGGAGTCTGGATACTGCAGCACCCTGAGGTCCTCTTCCCACCCCTCCCTGGCCCCCACCTGCATCTGACGGACTCTTTCACCTGAGGAGGCACATGGATATACTTGATCTTGGGCACTCTGAAGACCTCTATGGTAAGTGGTGGTAGTGGGGGCTCAGTCTCTGGCACTGGTGCTCTGTGCTGGGTCATCAGAGGATCTAACCTGAGCCACCATACTGGTGACGTCGCCGGGATTGGAGGGCAGTAGGATAGTGTTGGAGTCCTTGGCCAGTTTGGAGAACGCGCTGACATACTGCTCGGCCACAGTCAGTGAAGCTGCTGCATCTCCATTCTGTGGCCACAGGACAATAAAATCAGAGATTACAGACTTGGAGAAGAAAGGGTGGGGGGGAGTGGAGAAGGGAGGTCAGGTTCCTAAAAAGAGGGTAAGTAGGTCACAATTCAGGGGATCATGTAACCTGGCTCAACAGAGCTCACAAACACAAGAACTCCCCTCAAGGGCAGATGAGAGAACCCCTTCTATTGTCAACTCCTGTCCCCCCATTCCCACCCCAGAGCTTCTCACATGTTGTGTCAGAGCTGCAGCCAGGATTTGGATAGCTTCAGCCTTAGCCTTGGCCTTGGCCAGAACTGCACTGGCTTCTCCTGGAAGAAGAGAGACAGAGCTCCCAAAGCTCCTGTACCAGCACCAATCTTCAAAGACCCATGTCCTGTTCCTCCCTCAGCCTCTACCCTCTGCTGACCTGCTGCCTGATTTATCTGTTCAGCCTTGTCTGCTTCAGAGGCTAGGATCTGGGCCTGTTTCTTCCCCTCTGCCACGTTGATGGCTGACTCTCGGGTCCCTTCAGACTCTAGAACTGTGGCCCGTTTCCGCCGCTCTGCTTCCACCTGAAAGCCCCCGGCAACCCCCATCAACAAATCAGGGGAAAACTCTTATACAGAAGTGCAGTTATGTAGAACACAATAAGAAGGGAGTCCAGGTACTGGAGCACTCTGAGGTCCTCTTCCCTGGCCCCCACCTGCATCTGCATGGACTCTTTCACCCTAGGTGGTACATGGATATCCTTGATCTCATAACGGAGGCAGCGGATGCCCCAGCAGTCAGCAGCCTGGTTGATGGCATCCACAATGCTGGCGTTCAGGGACTCCCGCTCCTGGAAAAAGAGAGGTGTAAGCACCACAGCCTCAGCCCACCTATCAAGGACCTAAGCTGAGAAGGGTCTGGGACTGATCCTGACCCCCAGAAAGTACTAAGAGTGTGAAGCTGGTGCCTTCAAACCCTAACTCTGGATCAGATCCTCTTACCCGGAAGACTTTGTCCAGTGAAAGTTTGCCAAGCTCTGATCTCATGGTCGTCTGAGCTAGCTGAGTGACAGCATACTCAGGGTCTTCCACACCATAGCTTGCCTGAAAGGGGCATGACCAGTGTAAGCTTACGTGCAGGATTTTAGTGAGGAGGACAACTCAAAAGTCTGGATAAAGCATGGGGCAGATACCTTGTAAGGGTCCATGATGCGCAGGTAAAGGACCCCATCGATTTGCAGAGTTACGTTATCTGCAGAAAAGGAAAGAACAGTCAGGCCTCCAAGTCCCAACCAGCTCTTTCTCTTATGCTATGGATCTACAGCAACCACATCATAATGGTCTCAAAGTACCCGTGTCACCTTGAACTTCTCACCGAGAGTCACAGCCGACTGCTCAGGCACGTTGATGACAATTTCCTTGAGACTCTGCACGTATCGGATCCGGTCTAACACAGGGATGAGAATGTTCAAGCCCTGGGAAGAGGAGTCGTGGGTCCTCAGAAAGATGGGGACTACAGGGTTGAGACCTAAGCTAGTCCTGGAGGAGGTAGGGAGTCAACACGTGGAACATGTCCAGGAAAGCAGCGGCCCCTACCAAGAGGGAAATCCTCAGAAGGTTGGGCTGTCACTGGTGGGCAAACCCAAGAGAGGAGAAATGCAAGACTAGTTCTCTGAATGGAGAAGAGTCATGGGAATGGAAGCCAGCAGAACAGCAATCACTATGCAGACAGGTAGTGCTGAGAAGGTGGGTGGGAGAGATTCTCCAGAAATGGGGCCTATGGGATGCCAGAACAATAGGAAAAGGGGGTAACCATGGGGATGATGGTCAGCAGCCTGAGCCCTGCCCTTTCTGGCCTGGAGAGTCAGTCAGGAGCTAAAGGTGTGGGCAGGCCCCAAGGAGGTCCCCTCCCACCCCGTGCCGTGAGGGATCCGGTCATCTCGCTGGGCCGGGGTGGGCAGAAGAGGTTCTCACAGGCTCCAAGATCCGGTGGAATCGGCCCATTCGCTCCACCACCCAGGCCTCCTGCTGCGGCACAAAAAGTACCACAGTGTTTCGGGGTAATCCGGAGGAGGCGCGGCGCGGAGCGCGGCCAGAAGCCTGTAGACAGCCCTGAAAGAAAGACGACAGTGAGCAGAGATCCCAGGTGACCCGCCACCCCGCCCCTCTGTCCTGAAGGTATCTCACTAAACCGCGACCCTCAAAATCCTCGGAGAGGAACACACGTGGGGCCCATGACCTCTGACCCCAGCCCTCTCCCAAAGTTGGAATTCCGCTCCTTCCCAGCTGAGGACCCGGGTGATCTCCGTCCCGACCCTTTGGAAAACGTTGCCTCGCTCTCACCCGAAGCAGAAGGGTCCCAGTGCCCCGCGCCGAGCGTGCCAGCATTTCCCACGGCCGCAGCAACCTCCGGAACCAACAAGACACGGGGCAGAGGAGTCGCTCCAGAAACCGACCCGAGCCTTTCCTCCGGCTGGTCCACGCCCCGGATGTACTTCTGGCCGTCCCCGCCCCCATCCACTCTCACCCAATCAACGTTGCTTGGCAGAGCTTGCGAAGAGTGGTTCCCTGGGCAACGCAGACCTTCCAAAGAAGGCCCAAGGCTGCCGCTGGTTTTGGTGTTCGAGCCCGAGATCCCCAGCCTGATGGCCAAAATGGAGACTATTTTCCGCGTGCGTGTGACGCAGAGACATTTCCCACAGAATTCTCTATCCCCACCCGAGACTCAGTTTACCCTCCAGAGCGTATAATCGCCCCATCTCTCACCATAGCGACCAATGGATTGGAATTGACTCGTTGCCATGGTTGCCATAGTGACATTCTCGGGTAGTCCTGCTGTGTTATGCCTAGCCCTCCCACTGGGGACTGACCCCATCCCGTCGCCATGGTAACGGGCCTAACATTGCCCGGTGATTGGGCTGAGATTTTCCCCTCCCCTCTTTTCTCAAGGAACCAAAGCTCTTTCCATCTCTTCCTCCCAAGCAGGGTCTGTCAGGCCTAGTCCCCTGCATACGGAGCCCAGCTAACAGCTTCAACGTTCAGTCTTGTCCAGAGCAAGTCACCTTGCACACATCTCTGAGGCTCTGGTACATCCTTTAAGAGACCTGCGTAGGGCCGGGTGCAGTGGCTCAAACCTGCAATCCTAGCTAGCACTTTGGGAAGCCGAGGTGAAAGGTTTGCCGAGTCCAGGGGTTCGATACCAGCCTGGGCAACTTGGCGAGACCTCGTCTCTATAATAAATCCAAAAATTCACCGGGCGTAGTGGCATGCGCCTGTAGTTCCAGCTACTAGGAAGACTGAGGCGGAAGGATCACCTGAGCCCAGCAGGTCCAGGCTGCGGTGGCTGTGAGCGTGCTACTGCCCTCCAGCCTGGGAGACAAAGTGAGACTCCAACTCAAAGAGATAGAGATAGAGATAGAGATAGAGAGAGAGAGAGAGAGAGAGAGAGAGAGAGAGACCTGTGTAGTCACCCTCATTTTATGAGAGAACTGAAGTTCTGAGAAGCTAAAGTCATTAACATAACCAGTATAAGAATTCAGATCCTAGCCAGGAATGGTGGCTCATGCCTGTAATCCCAGCACTGTGGAAGGCAGAGACCGGAGGATTGCCTCAGCCCACAGGTGTGAGACCATCCTGGACAACTTGGTGAGACCTCATCTCTACAATAATATTTTTTGGTGGGGGGGGTTGGAGTTTCATTCTGTCACCCAGGCTGGAATGCAGTAGCATGCATGCTCATGGCCACCCCAGCATCGACCTGCTGGGCTCTGGCTATCCTTCTGCCTCAGCCATCCAAGTAGCCAGAACGACAGGTGCATGCTACCACGCACAGCTAATTTTTTACTTTTTGTAGAGACAAGGTCTCACCAAGTTGTCTGGGCTGGTCTTGAACCCGCGGGCTCAGGCAATCTATTCGCCTCAGTCTCTCAAAGTACTGGGATTAGAGGCTGAGCCACCGAGCCCGGCCTACAATAAATTTTTTAAAAAATTAGCCAGCCATGGTGTTGTGCGCCTATAGTTCCAGCTACATGGAAGGCTGAAGCCGAAGGATTGTCTGAGCTCAGAAGGAAGAGAGTGTACCACTGCACTCCAACCTGGGGCACAGAGTGAGACTCCTACTCAAAAAAAAAAAAAAAAGAATCCAGATCCACATTCAGAGAATTCAGCTTCTATTGCTGAACTTTACCTACCCCCTTTACCCCCAAGTAGGACCTAGGAGAAAGGGCAGAGACCTAGCTCCAGGTAGGCCTTCCATCCCCCTTCATATCCTCTCCCCAACAAAAAAAATACAGTTTAGTTCAAGTGTCCAAACAAGAATTTATTCTTTCTTTTTTATTTTCTAAAAAAAAGTACCAGGTACAATTTTTTCCTGTTTTGTTTTGTTTTTCAAGTTTCAGCAAATGCTTGTTCCCCTCAGCCCAGCCCCAAGAGTCAGGGCTAAGGCTGGGTCAAAGTCTAGAGGGGAGAATAGGGTAGTTGGGAACCACATGACTGAGTTTGAGGGGTGCTCCTCACCCCAGCTGAGGTAGGTGGGTCAGAGTCTGGCCAGGTGAGAGGAGGCACCCCGGTCCTTGGCCCTGACTCTGCCCCCTGGACACCTTCCTCAGTCAGGACCCCAAAGCAAGGAGACACAGGCAGGAAGAGAGGGACAACTGGAGTCTGGAGCCCTAGGTGAGGGGTGGTTAACCCCTGTGTGTGTGCATGCATACATGCACACGTTCTCTCTCTCACACACATATCACACAAACACAAGCTTGTGCACCACACATACATACAAGTTGTCTTTCAGAGATGGTCCAGAAGAAAGGGAAAGTGAAGGGACTAGGGGAAACTGAGTGACTCAGTCCCTCTGGAATAACTCTTCTGCCCTCAGGTGAGAGAGAGCAGTTTTCCTCCCACCCCCACATAAGCCTCTTCAACTCCTGAGGTTACAGCAATATCTGAGAGTGGGAAAGGAAGGGTGATGCCAATTATCAGGTTTGGGAGTTACCAAGGCAATCCAATTTGAATAAATTATAAATTAAAAATAAATAAAATAATAAGTGGCCCCTGCCCAGGACAGGGAGGCAACGCTGGCATGACTTGCCTGGGAACTTGGGACAACCTCAGGGTAGCTCTGGTTCCTCCCTACTACCTAAGCTGGCCTGGGAGACCCAAGGTAAGGGACAGGCACATGGAGTACCCGGAGTAGGGCAGGGTGTACTAAGGATCAGAAACTTTAAACACCCAAATAATCGATTTGGGCATGGGCATGGTGAGGGCTTTAATTCAAGCCTGAAGGGTCTCTTGCCATCTCTCCATGTATGTACCCTGTCCAGGATGGAGCAGGATGGGCCGGCAGGTTGTTGGCCCATATGGGTTCAGAGCACTGGCAATCAGGGCAAAGGTGAATAACGTGGATTGTGAGGGGCCTCAGTCACAGCCTGCAGTTCATAGGGGAGCCCTGTATCCAGCTCCAGGCTCCGGCGGGAAAAAAGCAGGCGGATATCTCCATGCAGGCTTAAGCGGCCTGAGCGAGAGCTCCGGAACCTGGTGGAAGATAATGTGGTCAAAAGTTAAGAATCTGGATAGTAGAGAAACAAGAAGAGATCCTATTCAGGGAAGGGATCCCTGGTCCTCCCCAAGACCCTGGGTCCTGTCCTCACCTGAGGTGCAGCAAGTAGCAGAGGAGGCGGTGGGTGGGGCTAGTACTTCCCTCCTCACCCACAGGCACCAAAAAGAGGCGATGGCGCAAGAAGGTCATGTGGGCAGCAGGCATGTCCGAGAAGTCAAAGGTCACAAGGAACATCTTCACCACAGTCTGGTTGGGGTTAAATAAGGTCTGGGGGTAGGACAGTCAAGGTTGGTAGTGTCTAAGGGCTGTTTTCCTTCCTCCCCACTCCCACTCCCTCAGGGCAAACTCACCACTTGGATGGTGCCCACCTTAGGCACGCTGTAACCCTTCCTCCCCAGGGGGTTCAGGTCCACGACGCCCTGGGAAGGCCAGGGAACCATCAGCCAAGATGGAGACTAGGAAAGCCTTGAGACCTGAATGTTCATCCCTCCCTACAATCTCCCACTGAGCTTGCTTCCGCCCCATGCCAGAATTCTTCCCACCAGCCCTGACTCACTCCTGGGAGAGAAACAAGTACGAAATACTCTTGCCCCTGCACCCTTCCCCCAACCCCTCATCCTCTTAATGGGCTGACTTTGGGGTTGAGGTCAGGCCATACCAGGAAGGGGGCCGGGGCATTTTGCTCAGAAACATCAAAGAAGGTGACAGTGACAGGCAGCGTGACATGCTGGGGGCAATAGGACCCACTAGCTCCAATCTCTGCTGTGAAGCCTTCAATGTGGCCAGATGGTGCAAAGCGTCCTCGCAGCAATGATTCCTGGGGTCACAGTGGGGAAACCACATGATGAGAGAGATGCCAGTTCTTTTCCTTATCCATCCAAGCCACGTTCCATCATCTCATTCCTCCCAGGAACTCCCAATCAGAGCCCAAGGGGAGTTACCTCAAAGTTGCCCAGCAGGGTACGGCTGACAGCAGGGGTAGGAATGGGGGAGGCACTGGGGGGGCTCAGCAGGCCTGGCCCCTTCCGGAGGCTTCGAAGGGAGCTCCTAGTAGGGGTGGGGACAGTGGGTTGGCTTGAGGTATTCTGGGATTCCTGCTCATGTCCTTGGACCTCACTCACTGCCATGACCCAGGGCTCTTGCCCTGAGGGTCCCCTGCTCTGAAGTTAGAAAGAGGATTAGAGGCCGTTGCAGTGGCTCAAGCCTGTAATCTCAGCACTTTGAGAGGCTGAGGTGAGAGAACTGCCTGAGCTTAGGGGTTCAAGGCCAGCCTGAGCAACATGGCGAGACCTTGTCGCTACAATAAATAAAAAAATTAGCCGGGCGTGGTGCACATGCCTGTGGTTCCAGTTTCTTGGAAGGCTGAGACGGAAGGAGCACCTGAGCCCAGCAGATCAAGGCTGTGGTGGCAATGAGAGTGCCACTGCACTCCAGCCTGGGCAACGGAGTGAGACTCCGACTCAAAAAAACAGAAAAAAAGAAAGAGGATTACAGACTTCTGCCCCCATTCTCAGGGAGAGAGTAGTGGAAAAAGCTAATCACTTACAGCTTCAGGCGACGGGCACCTTTTAGCCTCCGCCCCATGGGACTGCAGTCTGTTGGGTCCTATGGAGAGGAAAGATTGGGAAAAAACATTGGGTAAAGGTCAGTATGTTTGGGAGCAGGGGCTCATGACAAGCTCTCAAAGGACTACTACCCTACCCCCCAGGCCTCTGTCTTCACCCACGTGAATATCCACTTAAGAGTAGATGAGCTCCTCTATTGGCTTACCAAAACAGGCTCCTTGGGCCCGGGCAGCAGGTGGCTCCAGAAGGGTGTGGCTTTGGCATCAGAACTGTTGGCAGCAGGAGGGTGGCACAGCGTTCCCCGGCGTCTCCGAGGGGCTGGCCCCTCATCCTCAGAGCTGACATCTGGGGCTTCTCCGGCAGGAAGCAGCCTTCGCTTGGTGGGGCAGGGGCCTGGAGGTCCAGGGCCAGGGGGTGTGTGCTCGGGACTGCGCCCATTGGCAGTGCCAGGGGACTCCCTAGGCCAAGGGCTTCCCCCGTTGCCCACCCCAGCCACTGGGCTCTTACCCCCTATTTGTGCAAGACTGTGCAAATCAGTGTCAAGTGTGTGCAGCTGGCCTGGAGGGGCTGGCCCTGGGGACTCCCCCAGGCACCCCTGTCCCCCTGGATCTGGGGAAGCCCAGTCTCTGGTGTGCAAAGTATTGCAGGAAGTATTTGATGGGGGCCAGGAGGGACTACGGGCCCCTGAAGTCCAAGATGAGTTGGTACTACTTCCCTGTTCCACAACACAGAGGCCATGATGGGAGAAATGCTGGCTGGCCACTCCCAGTCCCAGCCCCAGTCCCTCTGGGCCCAAGAGCCCCACAGTAGATGGTTCTTCAGGGGGTAGTCCCTCTCTAGCCCCCAGCCCAGGGCCCCTCTTCAGCTCCCGGGGACCCTCAGGGAGCAGGGCTGGTCGCTTCAGGGCCTTATGAGGCTCAGAGGCACCAGCTGGAGGGGAAAAGATGGATACCTGGTAGACCCCGGGGGATGTCGCCCCCCCTGCTGGGCTGTAGCCCATGAGCAGGCCACCCTGGAGGGTCCCCTGCCTGACTGGAGGCTGTGAAGGGCCAGCCTCTGGCTCTGAGGATGGAGATGGCTCCGCCTGCACGTGGCGCATGAAGCCCCCCCTTGGGTCAGGGGGGCCCCCCCACACGGCCTTTACGCTGGGCCTGGGCTGGGGGGCCTGGGGACATCTGTGTAAGAGAAGAGGAGAAAAGTAGTCAGGGGAATCAGTCAATCCAGCTGAGTTTCAAACCCTCTCCCAGCCTGAAGGGGTAACTTTGAGGGGCACCTTGGGGTGAATGTGTGTGAAATATCTAGACGGACTAACAGAATATAGAGACCACTCTCAGAACTCCTGAGAGGGTGAGATGTTTAGCTCAGATTTCTTGTTTTTGTTTGTTTGTTTTTGTTTGTTTGTTTGTTTGAGTTGGAGCCTCACTCTGTTGCCCAGACTGGAGTGCAGTGGCCGCTCCCGACCACCGCAGCCTCGACCTGCTGGGCTCCGGGGATCCTTCCGCCTCAGCCTTCCGAGTAGCAGGAACTACAGGCGCACGCTACCACGCCCGGCTAATTTTTTGATTTATTGTAGAGATGAGGTCTTGCCTGCCCAGGCGGGTCTCGAACCCGCGGGCTCAGGCAATCCACTCACCTCAGCCTCCCAAAGGCGCGGGATTACAGGCTGAGCCACCGAGCCCGGCTTAGCTCAGATTTCTAACTGAACCTGCTCCCCATTCCCACTCCACAGTACTTACCCCGATGAAGAGGCCTCAAGCCTAGTTGTGTGTCTCCTCTTCCTGACTGATGCCTTGATCCCCTAGCTTGCAGTCTGGTCCATGCCCGCTGCACTGGCAAGGTGACTGCCACCATTCCGTGCAGCACCTGGGCTCAACTGGACCCTGAGGAGAGAAAAGTAGACATAAGCCAGGATCACTGGAACCTGTGGTAAGGGCCCTCACCCAGGACATCCTTCTCCTATGTGAAAGGATGTTCAGAAGCAAAAGAGGCCAACTTGGGATCCAGGGCCCAGATGGCAGAATTGGGATACCTAAGGAGTCAGAGAGAAGTAGGTCTAGGCTCAATGTAATAAGGATGTGATAAGTGAGTTGAGGCAGGATGACTACTTGTCAGGGCCACCACTTTCAGGGTTCCTGCCCTAAATGGGAGGAGGGACAAGATACCCCAAAGATCCAAGGGACCATGCCAGCTGAGAGGTGACCAGGGCAAGAATTCAGAGCTCTTACTCAAGGCCACCGAATTGCACAACTCCTTCCCATTTGTCTACTCCAAAGGGATAAGTGCCATTCTAGAGCACTAAGGGCAGAAGTCTTACGGACAGTCACACCCCATCACCACTTCTCAGAGACAAACCTCAGGTCAGCTCAAAGCTGGCCGTCAGTCTCAAACTCTAAATTGCCTCTAGAAGTCTATCTCTTTAACAAGAGGCAACAAATCCAACAACAAACAAGTGGGAGGAGGGGGAGGGGACACAGCCAGAAGGCACTTTCCA
>NW_007023530.1:246952-255227 GCF_000164805.1 Carlito syrichta
CCTGCAAACTAGAGATAAAGCAGAAGTAGTCTGTCAACTGGAAGCAACCAGGAGTACCTCTCTACTCTTCCCCCAATGCTTACACACCCAATGCCAAAAACCCAAATCACTGGGACACAAGATGGTCTTCACTAGTTATTCTGCCCTCTGAAACTCATACTAGAGTTAGGGGAATGTCAAGTTGAAAGGCCAATTGCTCCCAGGGTCAGTATTCTCCTTTGGGCAGTAGCCTGGTTGTCTGCTCTTTTCCCCTTCAAGGAGTGCCCCTTGTATGCCTACCCAAGACCTATTCTTTCTCTTGGGCGAGGCCAAATGTCATCCCCTCCAGAATGTCTGCTCCGTCCACCCCAGACCATAAACATCTCTCCCTCTTCTGAGATCTCACCTATGGCAGTGTCACTATCTCCTGTAACCCTGTGACAGTTCTGCTCACTCCTGTAGGTAAGACGTCTTCTAGACTGACCACAGGGTTCCTGAGGACAGGGCTGTGACCCACTCCTCTAACCAACTCCAAACACAGTGGTAAGCAAATAGCAGGGCTCAAAAAAGTAGAATGTAAGCTGCAGAGATCTGTGTAGCAATCCTGACAGCACAGAGAAAAACTCTACAGATGAGAGAAGCAGAGAGAGTAACTGTTCAGGGAGAATGAGGAACAACAAAGGTGGGAATGGGGAGCAGGCAGAGAGGATGTATTTGCACCCAGGACCGAAAAGCCCTCTTACACCAGGTTCCCATCACTGCACTCCACACTTTGCCATTGACGAGGTTCTCATTAGAATCAGGACCCTAAGAAATTCTGGTTCCCTGTGGTGGTGGGATGGTTGGAAAGGGCAGAATGGCAGCACTGTCAGAGGGTACAACCTGTACTATCTCTATCCTTTTTTTCCTCTACCCAAGCCATACAGATTAAGGAAGGGCCTTTTCCTTAGCATCCCCACTTCCAGGTCATCCCAGTTGCCTTCTTGAGTTCTTGCCCTGGGGAAGCCAGGTGATGACATTGATGCCCTACTTGACCCGGACATGCCTTGCATCTGCTCATTAACCCCAGAGCCTTCTCAGTTCCCACTCCATCAACAAGACGCTCTAAGACTCACTCCCTGCCACCCAGCCAGTCTGGCTCTGGACCATGGCTTCAAGCTGACTCATGGGGCAGGACTGCAGGGGGGGCAGGGCAGGGTAAGCCAACACTCACCCCTCCTGCAGAGGGTGGGCAGCAGCTGGCATCAAACAGCTGTGCCAGGCTGTGGCTGGCAAAGACTACAGCTCCCAACATGCCAAGGGAGCAAGGCCAGCAAAAACAACAAGTCCCAGAATACGTCTGTACCCTCAGACACCTGCTAGGCCTGGGAGGTGGATAAGGTGGGTATTGCTATAGGTACAGCTTCTGGGCTCATTCTCTTTCTCTTCAGTATTAAAGAGATTCATTCCTACCCCGGTCAAAGAGAGTGACAAGAAGAAGAATTCCGATCCATGTGCTTTTCACCCTCATCCTGTGCAGAGAGAACTGCTGCCAGCTGCTCTACATTTTGTCCCTACACATGTCCACACAAGCTAGGGGGACTGTTCCCAGGGATCACCACTGTGGGTAGGAAGGTTCACCCTTTGCTCTCTCACCAACCCCTTGGTCCTAGCCTAGAGCCCTTCAACCTCAGTGGAGAGGGAGCAGACCTCTGCAGCCCCTCTAAACTAAGCCCAGCAGACTCACCTCGATTCCTGGACTCCTTGTTCTGGACGATCCCCTAGCCCCTGTTTAGCCACCCAGGTCCTTTCTCACTCCTCCTCCCCACAGCCTGGGCAGGCCCCATACTGTACTGGAGCTTCGGAGATTTGCTTTTACCCTCTAGCACACACTCACCCCACTCCCAAATTGGCTCCGCCGCGGTGGCCGCTGCTCCGGGCCTTTCCGTCCCGTTCCGATCCCTCCCCTCCGATCCCGGTCCTCCCTGCCACGGGCCCCCAACCCAGACAAAGGGTGGCTCAGGCTGAGCCCTGCTCTGCTAGGCTCTTCTCTGTTCAGCTTCGTGTGCAACACTAGCGGACCCTGGCGCACGCAGCCCCCCAGCCGCTGCCGCGCCCCTCCCTGCGACGGTCCCTCCCCGGGGCCGCCCCGGCTCCGCGCCGCCGACTCCGCTGCCCCTCTGACTCACAGGCCATTTCCTACCAGCTGATGGGGCCGCCCGCCCCGCCCAGCGCCCCACCACCCCCGCCGCGGCGGCCACGACCGCCACGCCCCCCAAGGCCACGCCCTCCCTGGAAAGCGACCATATTCATTGGTCCATCAGAGGCCAGCCTCCCCGCGACCTCAAGTGTGGGCCACGCCCCCTCCAGGAGACGCACGCCTATTGGTCCACAAGGGGGCAGGCCTACCCAAGGTCGCCCCGCCCATTTTCTTAACCCTACATCTGCCAGAATCCGAAGTCACACTCTGCCCTGCCATTAACCCTTTCAAAGGCATAGGCTTCCCATTTCTCAAGCCCTCTCCCTCGCTTTTACGAAGCTGATCAATAGGCTGTTCCAGGGCTTTCACAGATCCACAGGCCTCACAGTCAGCCTGTTCTTCCCATACCAGGCCCCAGGCCCCAAATATCCCCACTTTCATTCCTCTCTCTCCACCTTTCAAACCAGAGTTCCAGAGCCAGAGGACTACTGGAGTCCAGGAAGCATCCTTCATGCCACAGCAGAAGAAAAAGGCTTGAAGTGGGTCCCTATCGCCTTCCATGCTAGGAAATGGTATTCTTCCTTACCCTACTCTATATCAGTGTTCTTTTGCCTTAGTTAGAGGGATCCTCAAGGGCTACTGAGAGAGATACATTTTAATTTCAGGGAACCAGCATTACTGTATTCTTTGTGTCTCTGAACTCTCATTCTGAGACCAGGGTGTCCCATCCCTTCTGCCAGCATATTTTCTACTCACAGGCCCCTGTTCAAGGAGGTAGAGAACACAGGGAAGTGGCATAGGAAGGCTTCTGCCTCGAGTGGGGGAAATGAGTCCCACTCTTGTGATGGAGCTCACCCCCATGACTCACAGCTCCCTCGAAACTCTCCACCCTCCCCGAGTCACTGAGGCCCAGGCCCAGCCCAGACCCAGCCAAATCAAATGGCAGCAGAACCAGCATCCCTAACCCTGTCCTCCTATTCTTTAAATGATCAAGAGAAAAACTTTTGCAAGGATTGGGCATTCGATGACACTTTTTAGAGGGGCTGCTCTCAAGGCAACCTAAGAAAATTGACAGTCCTGTCTACCCTGCCATCTGTACTTGTCAGCAAGTCATAGTTTGGAACTTGAGAGGCTTCTCCCAATCATCCATAGAAGCAGAAGGCAAACACCAGAGCCAAAAGACAGCCCATTCTTCTTTTTTTTTTTTTTTCACTCTGTTGTCCAGGCTGGAGTGCAGAAGCACGCACGCTCATGGTGACCCCAGCATCAACCTGCTGGGCTCTGGTGATCCTTCTGCCTCAGACTTCCAAGTAGCTGAAACTACAGGCACGTGCTACCATGCCCAGCTAAGTTTTTATTTATTGTAGAGACGGGGCTCACCAAGCTGCCCGGGTTAGTCTCGAACCTGTGGACTCAGGCAATCCACTCGCCTTGGCCTCCCAAAGTGTTGGGATTACAAGTTGAGCCACTGAGCCCGGCTGACAGTCCATTCTTCTACAGTTCAGAAGCCACAGAAGACCCAAGGTCCTAGTTTCTGCCTTGCCTATGTTGTGGGCCTCCCCTCCCCACCCTGCCCTGAGGTTGTCATTAGACAGTAAAAAGAGGCTCCTCTCCCCCTACTTCTTCCTTGTGCTCTGGGCTTAGGAGAGACAAGCAAGTAGCAGTTTCTCTAAGCCCCCTTCTCCTCACCTCAGACCAGGAGGAAAACCCTAAAAAAGAACCAAGTTCCCTTGGACTGACCTCCTTGTTGGTTTTCTAATTGAACAAAACAGGATTAAGGGAATTTTTAACACCCTGATCAAAATTGCAGAGTATCAATGTAAAAGCCTACTTGTCTTAGTAAATCTTACTAAGAAGACAGAGACACAGAACACTGTAGGAAAGGAATAATCTCTTAGCAACCCCACCTTGTTCTATCTTACTGCCACTAAGGAAGGCCAGTCTTAGTCACCTACAAAGGTCAGAGAACAATATTTCAGGGTGAAATATCCAAGATATTTCAGGCCTCAGTGTGCCCAGGGAAAGCTGCAAAGTACAATCAAGAGACTTTTCCTACTTGCCCTAAATTTACCGTGTTTTTAAAAAATATGTAGCAGTTATCACTACCTGGCCTCTTCATCTCTCTCTCTCTCTCTCTCTCTCTCTCTCACTTTATTTCTCCCCTTATTAGAATAGAAGTTCCATAAGAGCAGCAACTTTGTTTGATTCATGCTCATATTTTCAGTCAACATTAGTGCCTGGCACATGGTAGGTGCTCAATAAACATTAGCTAAAAAAAACAATGAGCCCTGGGCTGACTGAACAGTAACCAGGAGACCTGGATCCTATATCCTGCTTTTTCACTGTGAGGCCTTAGGAATCACTCTTTGGCCATAAATTTTCAAATCTGTAAAATGGGGGCTTTGCATAAACAATGACAACTCTGGTCTTTAACTACAATAATCCAAATGGCTGTTGTTCACTCATATCCATTTTTGAGGATAGGCCCAAGCATCTCAACAGTCAGCTGCTTGCAGCAAAGCTGCAAGCCTATATACTCTAGCCTCGGCGCAGCAAACTGATGCCCTTTCTTTTCACGCCCCACCCACTCACACAAACCGCCTGAGTCCTGAGGAAGCTGGAGTAAGTCTGCCCTAGGCCCGCCCTCTCAGAGAAACTGTCTGGGAAGCAGTGTTGCCATAGCAATCAGCTCCTCCTCAAAAGGCTTCAGCTTGCCCTCCTTTACCCCACCCTACCCCAGGGCTTTGTCTGTCCTCAGCATACCCCCCCCACCCCCAGCCAGTCTCTCAGCTACCGGGTGGTTGTGTGAGGAGGCTGGCTTGGGGCCCCCTTCAGCAACACTGTCACACTCATTCAGCCACTGTGTGGAAAGCAAGTCTTTTCCCACCCTCTCCCAGCCAGCCCAGGGGCAAAAAGAACTCTGGCACTACATCAAGTCCCCTCAGGGAAACAGAGGAGCCCTCAAGAGGACTAGGTTCTAGTCTCAGTTCTGATAACTTCCAAGCCTGGAGTGTGGGAGCCACTCCCTCTTCCTCCTCTAGCAGAGGCTGGAACTTCACATCGCTTCCTGGGTTCAGCTTATAATAGTGGCCAACCTCCCAAAGGAGATTAAAGACCCTCAATACTCCTCACCACTTTTCCCCTTCCTTAAAAAAGCCCTAGGATTTCCCTCAAGGGTGGGGAAAATCAGTCTGTAGCGAGTGGTAAAACGTGCCTACCAGTCACTTGGGGAACTGTTGGGAGTTACCCTGGTGGTAGTAGTGGAGGTGGGGTCTGAGCCCTGCTCCTGGTTACCAGGGTCTCTAGTCATTGAGTACAAAATCCCTGGCAGGGCACAGCTCCTAGATGGGCAAGGACCAGGCCAGGCCCCAGGGCAAGGAAGGAAGTGGGAAGTGAGCACACCCAGAGCATAAGGGCAGGGCAAAGAAGGGGGAGGAGGGGGAGACAGAGACCAAGGCCAGCTTCTGGGAGGAACAGGAACTGGGGTGGGGGGTTGACAGGAACAAAGTGGGGGAAGGGTCCCCAGGCACATCAGCTAGGGGAAGAAACTCGTCTCAGCTGGCCAGGTCCAAAGTATACTGAAGAGATATTCACACAAGCCCTGGTGACAATCAGGGCCTGGCTCCTCTCTAAGGGCGCCCAGGCCTGAAGGTGGAGGTAGTGGCTGAACAGCCAGGAGCACGACAGACTGGCTTCTTCCCTAATTCCATCATCCTCACTTCCACAACACATAACACAAATGTCTTCCTGAAGTTATTACAATGCCCTACAAACTGTTACTTTTTCAAAGTACTGAAGGTTCCCTCCCTCCACTGGGGCCTCCAAGCCCTTCCCCTCACACAGTGCCCGCAGCCCCGTCTCCTCTTCCTCCACACAGCCCCTCCGGCCCGTCCACACTCTGGACCACCAGCCCTTCTCCATCACACGGCCCCCCTTCCCTAAAGCACCACCGAATCCCCTCCGGCTCATGTAGAGCCTCAACCCTCAACATCAGACAGTGACACTGCCCCCTGACATTGTACCTCCCACCCCACAAAGCACTCCCTCCCTTCCCCCACACAGGCCCCTGGAGAATGCACCTTCTTGCCCACACATTAAGTCCCCAACTGCTCCCGATTCCGTATCTTTCCCCAACATACAGCAGTCTCCAGATTCTTTCTATCCCTAACGGTACCCCTCGGCAAAGCGCACCCCGTCCCTGCCCCTTCTTCCACGCACACCCCGCCCCACACCTGTTAAGTTCCGTGGGTCCTGTGGCACTTGAGGAGGTGGTAGTGGTGGGGGCAGTAACTGAGCAGCCCTAGCCGCAGCCTCGGCCTGCAAACCTCGCCCCTTCGGGCCAAGCCCCGCCCCCGCAACGCCCGGACCCACCCTCTCCTTGTCCCACCTTCCACCTTCCCCGGGCTTGTCCCCTTTCCCCGATTCTTTAATCACTCGGGCTCCTCCCCTTGTGGTCCGGGCCCCGCCCCCTCTGGGCCCGCCCCTTCTCGTCTTCTTTGCATTTCCCCAGGATCCTCCGCTCTTCCAAGGCTCCACCCCCTGACCCCGCCCCCTTTTGGTCTCTCCGCCTCTCGTCAGGACCCGCCCCCTCGGAGTCCAGCCAGGCAGAACCCACGCCAGGCCCGCTTCCGCCACGAGCCCCCTCCGAGCCTTCCGCGGCCCCTTCTCCCGCTCGCCTCAGCCCGGCGCTCGCGCTCCAGCCCGGATCCGTTGGCTCTGATGGGCGGCGGCGGCCCCAATGGATGACGGAGGAGACAAAGTGATGGCTGCGGGTCGCCTGAGGTCCCACCCCGGCCACGTGCGGCTACTGTGATGACAGGTTTAGAGGGGCGGGGCCTCGGCCGGCTGGCCGAGCGCCAAAGCTGGCGGGTTTGGGGCGGGGGTGGGGTGCGGGCGCCCGGGCCAAAGCCGCCGGCCGGAGGGCTGGGAGCCCAGGCCCGGCTCTCGCTGCTTCGCGCTGGTGTGAGCTGCCTGCGTAACGGGACCCTCTTTATAAGGACTTCTGGGTTGGCTTGTGCGTTTGCCCTGACAGGGGAAGTCTGTAAGGTCGGCAAGGTAGCGCAAGGAATCGGAGGGTTCTGCGAAAGTAGTGGAATCTGGGCGGTGGGGTTTCGGATTTGAGGTTGAGCAGTTTTTGAAGCCTACGCTGTGCCGGCGCGCCCGCGTGCTGGAGTTCAGCGAGGAGGTCTGTGAATTTTAGGAGTGTAAATGTGAGTACGGAGTCAGGAGGGCCTGCAATTGCTGAAAAAGAGTGGGGCCTTTTTTTGGGTACAGGTGTCCAATGGACTACGGGACAGTTGCATATGCTGTGAGCTCCGGGAGACACGGAGGGGAAGTCTGAGTTACCGGTAGATGGCAGCACGGGACACTTGCAGAAATGAGCGGCCACCTGGGCTCAGCGGCCACCTGGGGCCTCTCTGAGCGCCCACGGGTGGGTAAGACCTGATCGGGTTCTCTACAAGTTTAGATTCTTTAAGCCCTGTGGTTGATGTAATTCACTTGAAGTGGCGTGGTCAACCCGGCACGGTGGCTCACACCTGTAATCCCAGCACTTTGGGAAGCCGAAGCGAGAGCTTCGCCTGAGCCCACGGGTTCAAGACCAACCTGGGTACCTTGGCGAGATTTCATCTCTACATAAATCAAAAAATTAGGCCGGACTCGGTGGCTCAGCCTGTAACCCCAGCACTTTGGGAGGCCGAGGCAAGTGGTTTGCCTGAGCCCGCGGGTTCGAGACCAGCCCGGGCAACTTGGTGAGACCTTATCTCTACAATAAATCAAAAACATCAGCCGGGCGTGGTAGAGTGCACCAGTAGTTCCGGCTACTTGGAAGGCTGAGGCAGTAGTAGTTCGTCTGAGTCCAGCAGTTCTAGGCTGCGATGGCCATGAGTTTGCCACTGCACTCCAGCCTGGACAACAGAGTGAGACTCCAACTCAAAAAAATAAAAAATCAGCCGGGCTCGGTGGCTCAGCCTGTAATCCCAGCACTTTGGGAGGCTGAGGTGAGTGGATCGCCTGAGCCCGCGGGTTCAAGACACGCCTGGGCAGGCGAGACCTCATCTCTACAATAAATCAAAAAATTAGCTGGGCGTGGTAGCACACGCCTGTAGTTCCAGCTAC
>NW_007023530.1:255252-259851 GCF_000164805.1 Carlito syrichta
CCCCAACCAAAAAAAAAAAAAAAAAAAATCAATTGCACCTAAGCATTCTGATCTTTTATTCTTGTACAAGATCTTTAGAACTTCTTTATGAAAAATTTTAGGGATACAGGAAGTTATCAAGAATGTTATAACAAATACTCATATTCTTTTTACACAGCTTTATCAAATCTAAATATTTTATATTTGCTTCAAATTATTTATTTGTTTGTTTGTTTGTTTAAATAGAGACAGGGTCTCTCTGTTACCCAGGCTGGTCTTGAACTCCTGGGCTCAAGCTATCCTCCTGTCTTAGCCTCCCAAAGTTCTGAGATTACAGGAGGGAGTCACTATGCCTGGCCTAAATGTTCTTTTTTTTTTTTTAGTCAGAGTCTCACTCTGTCACCCAGGCTGGAGTGCAGTGACATGTTTACGGCCACTGCAACTTCGGCCAGCTGGGCTCAGGTGACTCTTCTGCTTCAGCCTTCCAAGTAGTTGAAACCACAGACATGTGCCACCACCAGCTAATTTTTTTCTTGATTTATTGTAGAGACGAGGTCTCACCAAGTTGTCCATGCTGGTCTCGAACCTATGGGCTCAGGCAATCCTCTCACCTCGGCCTCCCAAAGTGCTGGGATTATAGGCAAGATCCACCACGCCCAGTCCCAAAGAAGTTTTAAAAGTTCAAACTCCTAATACTTGAGAGGTCTAGTTTCTCCACATCCTTGCCAACTCTTTATGCCAATCTTTTTTATTTCAGATATTCTAGTGTATGCTAAGTGGTATCACATTGAGGCTTTCATCACATTTCCTGATTTCTAGTGAAGTCAAGTACCTTTTCAAATGTTGATTGTTTTTATTTTTTTGTGACTTGCCTGATCAGGTCTTTGGCCCATTTTTCCATTTGGTTGTCTTTTTCCTGTCTATTTGTAGGAACTATGTATATTCTGGATATGATTCTTTTGTCATAGAAATCTATTGCAAATATTTTTCTCTGTCCTCCTGTGGCTTGCCTCTTTTACTCTCTCTCTTTTCTCTCCTTTTTTTTTTTTTGAGTCCGAGTCTCACTCGCCCAGGCTGGAATGCACTGGCTTGATTATAGCTCATTGTAACCTCAACCTCAAACTCCTGGACTCAAGCGATCCTTCTGCCTCAGTCTTCTGAGTAGCTAGGGCTACAGTCTCATGCCATCGTGACTGGCTGATTTTTTTTTTTAATGTTTTGTAGAGATGTGGTCTCACTGTGTTGCCCAGGATGGTCTCAAACTCTTTGCCTCTAGTTTTTATTCTCTAGATGGTTTCTTTCAATGAATAAAAGTTCTTAATTGTATTTATTTATTTATTTTTTAGATTTGAAAATATAATTTACTTAGAAAGTAAATTAGAGAGAGAGAGAAAAAGAAGATTCATCTCCCCAAGGTAGGGGAGGGGGCCAAAGCCAGGAAACATGGCAGTGGCCATAGCTCCAAGCTCTCATGGCCACATCAGAGTCTAGTAAGATAATGGCCCGAAGTTCTTAATTTTAATACAGTCTAATTTATCTTTTGTTTATGGTCAATGCATTTTATGCCCTGTTTTTAAAATTTTTGCCTACTCTTATGTAATGAATATATTATGGTTTTTTTTGTTGTTGTTTTTTGTTTTTGCGTTGGAATCTCACTCTGTTGCCCAGGCTGAAGGGAAGTGGCACGCTCCCGGCCACCACAGCCTCCACCTGCTGGGTTCAGGTGATCCTTGCACCTCAGCCTTCCAAGTAGCTGGAATTACAGGCGTGTGCCATCACACCTGGCCAGTTTTTTGATTTATTGTAGAGATGAGGTCTGGCCAATTTGCCCAGGCTGGTCTCGAACCCGTGGGCTCAGACAGTCCTCTCGCCTTGGCCTCTCATAGTGCTGGGATTATAGGCGTGAGCCACCGCACCCGGCCTTATGTTATTATCTATACCTTTATCATTTTACCTTTTATACTCTTCTGGAATAGATTTTGTGTATGGTGTAAGGTAGAAGTTAAGATTTATTTTTAGGTGAGGCATGGTGGCTCATGCCTGTTAGAATTGTTTGAGACAAGAAATTTAGGCCAGGAGTTCCAGACCATACTGGACAACAGACCCAGACCCTGTTTCTACAAAAATAAAAAAAACTTAGCTGGGAGTGGTAGCATAAGCCTCTAGCTTTAGCTAGTCAGAAGGCTGAGGTAAGGGGATCACTTGAACTAGAAGTTGGAGGTTTCAGTGATCTGTGGTCATGCCACTGCACTTCACTATGGATGACGGAGACCCTGACTCTAAAAAAATAAAAATTGGCCAGTCACAGTGGCTCATACCTTAATCCCAGCACTTTGGGAGGCCGAGATGAGAGGATTGCCTGAGCCCGTGGGTTCAAGAACAATCTGGGCAACTTCGGAGACCTGATCTCTACAATAAATCAAAAAATTATTTGGGCTTGATGGTGGGTGCCTGTAGTTCCAGCTACTTGGAAGACTGAGGCAGAAGGATTGCCTGAGTCTGGCAGGTCAAGGCTGCAGTGGTTGGGAGTGTGCCACTGTCCTCCAGTCTGGGTGACAGGCTGAGACTCCAACTCAATCAATCAATCAGTCAATCAATCAATAAAATTCTGGGTGACAGGATGAGACTCCAACTCAATAAATGAATAAATAAATAAAAATTAAGCCAGATGCAGTAGCTCATGCCTGCAATCCCAGCACTTCAGGAGGCAGAGGCAAGAGAATTGCCTGAGCCCAGGGGTTCGAGATCAGCCTAGACAACTTGGCGAGAACTCATCTCTACAATAAACTTTAAAAAATTAGCTGGGCATGGTAGCTCACACCTGTAGTTCCAGCTACTTGGAAGGCTCAGGCAGAAGAGTCATCTGAACCCAACATGTTGAGGTTGCTGTGGCTGTGAGAGTGCCACTGCACTCCAACCTGGATGACAGAGTAAGACTCTGACGCAAAAAAACCCAAAAATTTAAAATCAAAATTTTAAAATTAATTTTTCTGGCCGGGCTCGGTGGCTCAGCCTGTAATCCTGCGCTGTGGGAGGCTGAGGTGAGTGAATTGCCTGAGCCCGTGGGTTCAAGACCCACCTGGGCAACCTGGCGAGACCTCATCTCTACAATAAATCAAAAAATTAGCCGGGTGTGGTAGTGCGTGCCTGTAGTTCCAGCTACTTGGAAGGCTGAGGCGGAAGGATCACCGGAGCCCAGCAGGTCGAGGCTGCAGTGGCCGGGAATGGCCACTGCACTCCAGTCTGGGTGACAGAGTGAAACTCCAACTCAAAAAAAAAAAAATTAATTTTTCCCATGGTTTATCCAGTTAATCCAGTATTTTTTGTTTAAAACATTGTCAAAATACACTTTTTAAAAAGTTAAAAATAAGATTCTTGACCAGGTGCAGTGTCTCATATCTGTAATCCCAGCATTTTGGGAGGTCGAGGCTAGAGAATTACCTGAGCTCAGGGGTTCAAGACCAGCCTGGGCAACTTGGTGAGACCTCGTCTCTACAATGAATCAAAAAATAAGCTGGGTGTGGTAGCTCCTGCCTGTAGTTTCAGCTACTTGGAAGGCTGAGGCGGAAGGATCACCTGAGCCCAGCTGGTTGAGGTTGTTGTGGCCATGAGCATGCCACTGCTCTCCAGCCTGGGCAACAGAGTGAGAGACTCTAACTCAAAAAGAAAAAAAGTAGTATACAGTCATACTTCACATAAAGACATCATGTATTGCCTAATGACATTTCAGTCAATGACAGATTGCATATGTGGATTGGTATCATAAAATTATAATACTATATTTTTATTGTACCTTTTCTATGTTTAGCTATAAAAATTTCTTACCATTGTGTTACAACTGCCTACAGAATTCAGTATAATAATATGCTGTACAGGTTTGTAGCCTAGGAGCAATAAACTATACTGGATAGCCTGGGTATATCATGGGCTATACCATCTAGGTTTGTGTAAGTACACTCAGTGCTGAAATTGCCTAATGTCATATTTCTCAGAACGTATCTCTGTCCTTAATCCATATGTGACTACGCATGTTTTAAGACATTTCAATGGTTTTACCTTTTTACATGCTAAGTTTGAGGCACCAAAATGATACTCAGATAGAGAAGTCTAGCAGGCTATTGAACATATGGGTCTGAAGCTGAGAACATTCTAATCTAAAGATGTAGATTTGGAACTCTACTGACATATAGAAACTGCAGATATCTGTGAACAAGGTTTAGATTTTATGGAGAAAGAAGAACAGAGGCTTGGGGCTGTACTTCAGATCTATCTTGAATTGGACGAGCAGTACAATGAGCCTGAGAAACAGTAGGTTAAAGAGGAAGGGAACCCTAGATCTTGTGTGTGTATGGTACTTGTATTTGGAGTAAGGGCAGGCTTCTGTTTGTGCCAGAGAGCGTCTTATGATACCTTAATCACTGGGAAGGGCTGTGTCAGTCCTGAGTTCCTTTTACTTACTACCTCCTACCCTCCCATCCCTGCACCCCTACTTCTATTCACTCCAACTCTGCCATTTTGGCTGGACTTTTGTGTGTTTTGACTCTTAGAATCAGTATTTGTTCTCTTTTTTTTTTTTTTGAGTTGGAGTCTCACTCTGTCGCCCAGACTAGAGTGCAGTGG
>NW_007023530.1:259871-263453 GCF_000164805.1 Carlito syrichta
CCTCCCAAAGGCGCGGGATTACAGGCTGAGCCACTGAGCCCAGCAGTATTTGTTCTCTTGTTGGGGTTAACTATCTCTAGGTAAGTGTGTTTGCCTGTCTGTCCAGGTTCATAAAGATAGAAATTGAATTTGGACTTTCTTTTAGTTTTTCTCCTGCCACACTCTGCCTTTGTCTGCATTCTACACTGTGGAATAGTCTTCAGTCATGCCTTCTCCTTTTGTCCATATTCCTAGGTCCTGCTATTGTCAAAGTCCTTGGGAGACTTCAGCTTTCATTTCAAAAGACAGGTGTTTTGTGTAGTTTATTTGCTGCTTGTTCCTTTAGAGATTGTGTAAGCTTTCATCTATACACAGGGCCCACCCAAATAGCCCTCCTGCTTTTGTAAATAGAATCTCAGTGGTTAAACAAACTTTCTCTGTTTCCATTTATCAACTTCAAATAATCAAAAGGATCAGAATTGGGCTGGGCACCATGGCTCATGTCCATAATCCCAGCACTTTGGGAGGCTGAGGTGAGAAGATTGCCTGAGCCCTCTGGTTCGAGACCAGCCTGGGCAACTTGGCGAGACCTCACCTCTACAATAAGCCAAAAAAGTAGCCAGGCATGGTGATGTGTGCCTGTAGTTCCAGCCACTTGGAAGGCTAGGCGGAAGGATTGCCTGAGCACAGCAGGTCGAGGCTGCAGTGGCCGGGAGCATGCCAGTGCCTTCCAGCCTGGGTGACAGAGTAAGACTCCTCCAACTCAAAAAAAAAAAAAAAAAAAAAAAAAAGAAGGCCGGGTTCAGTGGCTCAGCCTGTAATCCCAGCACTTTGGGAGGCCGAGGGGTGAGTGGATTGCCTGAACCCGCGGGTTCAAGACCCGCCTGGGCAACTTGACAAGACCTCATCTCTACAATAAATCAAAAAATCAACCGGGCGTGGTAGCGCGCGCCTGTAGTTCCAGCTACTTAGAAGGCTGAGGCGGAAGGATTGCCGGAGCCCAGCAGGTCAAGGCCGCGGTGGCCGGGAGCTGCAGAATCCAATTCTAAAGAGTCTATTCAAGTGAAAAACTGGGAATAGCCACCTAGGAAGCATAAACTCCAGAGAAATAGGATCAGTGCTCTGAAATAAAAAATTATGTTCTTTCTTATATAGGCAGAAAACAAAAATTTAGTAGGATTATAGCATTTTATTTTTCTTTTTTCTCCTTAGCTCAGATTGTAACATTTTCTTTTCTTTGCTTTCCTTTTTTTTTTTTTTTTTTTTTTAGTTGGAGTCTCCGTTCACAGCCACCGCAGCCTCGGGCTTAGGCAATCCTTCCACCTCAACCTCCCAAGTAGCTGAAACTACAGGCTCACTTCACCAAGCCCGCCTAATTTTTTGATTTAGAGAGGAGGTTTTCCCAAGTTGTCCAGACTGGTCATGAACCCCTGGGCTCAGGCAATCCTTTTACCTCAGCCTCTCAAAGTGTTAGGATTACAGGCGTCAGACTCCTGGCAGATTATAACATTTTCTTTTTCTTTCTTTTTTTTTTTTTTTTTGAGTTGGTGTCTCACTCTGTCAACCAGGCTGGAGTGCAGTGGCACACTCACAGCTACCACAGCCTCGACCTGCTGGGCTCAGACGATCCTTCTATCTGAGCCTTCCAAGTGGCTGGAACTACAGGCACGCACCACCACGCCCAGCTAATTTTTTGATTTATTGTAGAGATGAGGTCTTGCCAAGTTACCCAGGTTGGTCTCAAACCCGTGGGCTCAGGCAATCCTCTCACCTGGCCTCCCAAAATGCTGGGATTACGGGAGTGAGCCACTGTGTCCAGCCAAAATATTTTAAAGTTCCAACAGCTTAGATTTGAATTACATATTTTCACAGTTGGGGCTACCCTTTGTTTTGAGATTAAATAAAATTGTATGTAATGCTTTACCTCACATTAAATGGGAATCCAGTGCCGTCATAGAGCCTCTGTGAATTCTAGGGCTGGGAGCAGCTTGGTTTCTTTTCACCATTCTTGTTGGCTCTAGCTGAATTTGCAATTTGCAATTTACTGGTGTTTCACTCTTCAGCTGTTCTTTTGTTTTTCTCTAACCTGGACATGGAATTCTTTATGCTGCCCCAAACCTCTTATGGAAGGCATTTGTGTAAGTACTGGGCTTTACTGAATCATGGGGGGCAGGGTGGAGGTAATATTAGAAGTAGAAATATACCTATACAAATAACAGAATATGCTGGGCTCGGTGGCTCAGCCTGTAATCCCGTACTTTGGGAGGCTGAGTAAGTGGATTGCCTGAGCCCGTGGGTTCGAGACCCATCTGGGCAACTTGGTGAGACCTCATCTCTACAATAAATCAAAAAATTAGCCGGGCGTAGTAGCGTGCGCCTGTAGTTCCAGCTACTTGGAAGGCTGAGGCGGAAAGGCTCGCTGGAGCCCAGCAGGTCGAGGCTGCGGTGGCCAGGAGCAGCCACTGCATTCCAGTCTGGGCGACAGAGTGAGACTCCAACTCAAAAACAAAAACAAAAACAGAATATTTGGACATCTCATTTCAAATATTCTTCAAAGTCCTTTAGCCATCCCATATTATTTTTGATTATCTCTCTCATGATTCCTACCCACATCTCTCTATTCCCAAGGCTTAATCACATCAAGCAATTCCTTTACACACTTTTCCTCTAGGAGCTTATACCTGCATATCAAAAGGGTCATTGTTATAGAAGACAAAACCCTTAAGAAAAACATTTTATGGGTACCTAGGCCCTCTGGCCACACTCCTGAAGTGATATATCCTATTTACTATTTTTTTAAAAGTTAGTAGGGCCAGATGTAGTGGCTCATGCTTGTAATCGCAGCACTTTGACCTCCTGGGCTCAAGCAATCCTCCTACCTTGTCACAAAAATAAATTTAAAAATTAAAGCCGGGCTCGGTGGCTCAGACTGTAATCCCAGCACTTCGGGAGGCTGAGGTGAGTGGATTGCCTGAGCCCGCGGGTTCGAGACCCACCTGGGCAGCTTGGCGAGACCTCATCTCTACAATAAATCAAAAAATTAGCCGGGCGTGGTAGCACACGCCTATAGTTCCAGCTACTTGGAAGGTGGAGGCGGAAGGATCGCTGGAGCCCAGCAGGTCGAGGCTGCAGTGACTGGGAGCGACCACGGCACTCCAGTCTGGGTGACAAGTGAGACTCCAACTCAAAAACAAACAAACAAACAAACAAAAATTAAGCCAAGTGTGGTGGTTTGTGCTTGTAATCCCAGCACTTTGGGTGGCTGAGGCAAAAGGATTGCCTGAGCTCAGGGGTTTGAGACCAACCTGGAAAACATGGCAAGACTGCATCTCTACAATAAATTAAAAAATTAGCGGGGTTTGGTGGCTCAGCCTGTAATCCCGCGCCTTTGGGAGGCTGAGGTGAGTGGATTGCCTGAGCCCACGGGTTCGGGACCTGTCTAGGCAGCGAGACCTCATCTCTACAATAAATCAAAAAATCAGCCGGGCGTGGTAGCGCGCACCTGTAATTCCGGCTACTTGGAAGGCTGAGGCGGAAAGATCACCGGAGCCCAGCAGGTCGAGGCTGCGGTGGCTGGAAACGGCCACTGCACTCCAGTCTGGG
>NW_007023530.1:263572-265212 GCF_000164805.1 Carlito syrichta
AAAAAAAAAAAATTAGCTGGGCATGGTAGCGCATGCCTGTAGTTCCAGCTACTTGGAAGGTTGAGGTGTAAGGATCACCTGAGTCCAGCAGGTAGAGGCTGTGGTTTTTGAACTCCGTGTGTCATTGCACATCAGCCTGGGTGACAGAGTGAGACCCTGACTCAAAATGAATGAACTAAATTAAATTAAACAAGTTTGTTTGTTTTTGAGTTGGAGTCTCACTTTGTTGCCCAGGCTGGAGTGCAGTGGCTCGCTGCTCATCGCTGCTGCAGCCTCGACCTGCTGGGCTCAGGTGATCTCTCCACTCAACCTTCCAAGTATCTGGAACGATAGGCATAAGCTACCATGCCCAGCTAATTTTTTGTGTGTGTGTGTGGTAGATATGAGGTCTCGCCAAGCTGCGTGGGCTGGTCTCGAACCTGTGGGCTCAGGCAATCCTCTCACCTCTGCCTCCCAAAATGCTGGGATTGCAGGCATGAGCCACCCTGCCCCGCAACAAGTTATTTTAAGATCTATGTTCCGGCCAGTTGTGGTGGTTCATGCCTGTAGTCCCAGCACTTTGGGAGGCCAAGGTGAGAGGATTGCCTGAGCCCACAGACTTGAGACCAGCCTGGGCAACTTGACGAGACTTCATCTGTACGATAAATCAAAAAATTAGCTGGGTGTTGTGGCACATGCCTATAATTCCAGCTACTTGGAAGGCTGAGATGGAAGGATCACCTGAGCCCAGCAGATCAAGGTTGCAGTGGCTGTGAGCATGCCATTGCAGTCCAGCCTGGGCAATAGAGTGAGACTCCAACTAAAAAAAAAAACAAAAAAAAACATTTATGTTCCTCCTTTCCCAGAATGATAGGCTACATATTGCAATAAGGAAAAGGACATTTAATATTTCTTTTCTTTCGTTCTCTCTCTCTCTCTCTCTCTCACACTTTCTTTCTTTGTCTCCTTCCAGGATCTCACTTTGCTGCCAAGGCTGGAGTACAGTGCTGTGATCATTGCTCACTGCAGCCTCCAAGTAGATGAGACTGTAGGTACATGCCAGCTAATTTTTTTTTTTTTTTTTTTTTTTAGAGATACACATTGCTCTAGCTGTTTTTGAACTCCAGTCCCCAAGCAATCCTCCCACCTCAGCTTCCCAAAGTATTGGGATTACATGTATGAACCACCATGCTTGGACTTCCTTGGCTCTTGATGAGTGCATGTTACTCTGTTCAGTTGCTTTTTTTTTTTTTTTGAGTTGGAGTCTCACTCTGTTGCCCAGACTGGAGTGCAGTGGCCGCTCCCGGCCATCGCAGCCTCGACCTGCTGGACTCTGGCGATCCTTCCACCTCAGCCTTTCGAGTAGCTGGAATTACAGGCATTTGCTACCACGCCCGGCTGATTTTTTTATTTATTGTAGAGATGGGGTCTCGCCAAGTTGCCCAGGCGGGTCTCGAACCCGCGGGCTCAGGCAATCCACTCACCTCAGCCTCCCAAAGGCGCGGGATTACAGGCTGAGCCGGCTTTCAGTTGCTTTTTTTTTTTTTGAGTTGGAGTCTCACTCTGTCACCCAGACTGGAGTGAAGTGGCCACTCCCGGCCACTGCAGCCTCGCCTGCTGGGCTCCGGCGTTCCTTCTGCCTCAGCCTTCCAAGTAGCCGG
>NW_007023530.1:265392-274605 GCF_000164805.1 Carlito syrichta
GATGAGGTCTCGCTGCCCAGGCGGGTCTCGAACCCGCGGGCTCAGGCAATCCACTCACAGCCTCCCAAAGGCACGGGATTACAGGCTGAGCCACCGAGCCCAGCTCAGTTGCTTTTTAATTCAACAAGTCAAAGCTGAATTTGAAGTGACTGAAGAATTAGCCTCCATAACTAGTCTGCATGAAATAATTACAGGTAAGATATTTTCAAAGAAGTTGAAAAAGCACTAATTTAGCACAACTTGAAGTGGAATATGCTAAAATGTATTATAACGGATGGTGGCAAAAACATATGTGTAGCAGAAAAAAAGCCTTAGTTCAACAAATTTGCAAAGCTTGTGAAAATGTAATGTGTTTTGGCTGGGAGCAGTGGCTCACGCCTAGGACTTTGGGAGGCAGGGGTGGAAAGGATTGCCTGTGCCCAGGGGTTCAAGACCAGCCTGGGCAACTTGGTAAGAACTTGTCTCTAAAAAAAAAAAAAAGTAATGTGTTTAAAGTGTATGGTTATTAATTGTGAAAAGTACTTTGCAGAAAAATATTTGAATTTTATCGTGTGTTATTTAATTACTAGTGAATTATTAAGCTAGCAGTGTCAACAGTGAACTTCATTCACTCTCAGAAACTTAGCTATTATCAGTTCTGTGGCTTTTTTGGTCAGAAATAGAAGCTGAATATCTTGACTTGCCCTGCCACACAACAGTTCAATGGATTAGCAATGGTAAAGTTTTCTTACAATTTTTTGGCAAATATCTAATAGAATTTTATAAATTATTTCCAAGTAATTAGTTTGGTCAATTGAATCACATGATCGTGGACTGATGTCAGAATTTGGTAGTACCTATCTTTGTGAAAAGACATTTTCAAAAATGAGATACATAAAATCTCATTACAGATCAGCATCAACAGGTAAACATTTACAATCGATTTTGATTTTATATATATATCTTTTTTTTTTTTTTTTGAGTTGGAGTCTCACTCTATCGCCCAGACTGGAGTGCAGTGGCCGCTCCCAGTCACCGCAGCCTCAACCTGCTGGGCTCTGGCGATCCTTCCGCCTCAGCCTTCTGAGTAGCTGGAACTACAGCGCGCGCTACCACGCCCAGCTAATTTTTTTGATTTATTGTAGAGATGAGGTCTCGCCAAGTTGCCCAGGCAGGTCTCGAACCTGCAGGCTCAGGCAATCCACACACCTCAGCCTCCCAAAGTGCGGGATTGCAGGCTGAGCCACCGAGCCCGTCTTATATATATATATCTTATCCTTTTTTTTGAGTTGGAGTGTCACTCTGTTGTCCAGACTGGCATGCAATAGCATGCTCACGGCCATGGGCTCAGGTGATCCTTCTGTCTCAGCCTTTCAAGTACCTGGAACTACATGCATGTGCCGCCATGCCCGGCTAATTTTTTGATTTATTGTAGAAACGAGATCTTGCCAAGTTGCCCAGGCAGGTCTCGAACCCCTGGACTCAGGTAATCTTCTTTCCTTCGCCTCCTAAAGTGCTGGAATTACAGGTGTGAGCCACCGCGCCTGACTTATTTTGATCATATATTGAACGCCAACTAAGTAAAATGTATTCCTCCAAAAAGAATTCCATGCTTATCATTAGTAGACCTGTATTACCAAAACAAGCATTCATTATTATCTTTTTATGTTGAATGTAATTAATTTTTAAATCATGGGAATTTATTTTCTCTTGTTATAAAAGTACCTACGTAATAGCTTCGATGTTGCTTTCTGACCCACCCCACAAAGCCTGAATATTTACTGTCTGATTCTTTTTTTTTCCTGAGTTGGAGTCTCACTCTGTCGCCCAGACTGGAGTGCAGTGGCATGCTCACAGCCACCCTAGCGTCAACCTGCTGGGCTCAGGTGATCCTTCCGCCTAAGCCTTCCAAATAACTGGAACTACAGACGCACGCTACCACACCCAGCTAATTTTTTAATTTATTTTTTATTGTAGAGATGAGGTCTCGCCAAGTTGCCCAGGCTGTTCTCAAACCTGTGAGCGCAGGCAACCCCCTACCTCAGCCTCCCAAAGTACTGGGATTACAGACTTGAACCACCATGCCCAGCCCTGTATGATCCTTTATTAAAAAGTTTGCTGATTTCTGCTCATTACAGTGCCCAGTATTAAAACTGAAAGAAAACTCAGTAATTTCTTTTGCCTATTTCCAAGTCTTGCATAATTTTTTCCAGTAGAGGCAGACACACATGTTTTCTCTCATAAAGGTATGCTCTAGCTGGGGGAACCAGATAATAAATAAAAATAGACAAATGAATAGATAGCTGAGGGAGTATTATACATAAAATAAGATAATGTGATAGCAAGTAACGGAGTCCAGTTGGATTGGGTGGCCCGTGAAGGCGTTACTGAGAACGTACCTGAGGAGCCTGAATGATGAGCCAGATGGACAAAGGTCTTGGGGGAGATTGTAAAAGCATCATCTGTGAATTACAATTATCCAAGCTATTTCATCCTCCCTAGATGTAAATTCATAAAGAAGCACATATATTTTCTTTCTTTTCTTTTCTTTTTTTTTGGATTCAGTCTCACTCTGTCACCCAGGCTAGAGTGTAGTGACACACTCATGGCTTACTACAGCCTTGACCTTCTGGGCTCAGGTGATCCTTCCGCCTCAGCTTCCCAAATAGCTGGGACTATAGGTGCATGCCACCATGACTAGCTATTTTTGATTTTTTGTAGAGATAAGGTCTCATTTTGTTGCCTCGGCTGGTCTTTAACTACTAGACTCAAGTAGTCCTACCGCCTTGGCCTGCCAAAGTGCTGGGATTACAGGCATGAGCCACCATGCCCATCCCTGTGTATTTTTAAAAAAATCTTCATCCTCTATCTGATGGTCTATTTCTTTTTTTCTTTTCAAGTTGGAGTCTCACTCTGTCACCCAGGCTGGAGTGCAGTGGCATGCTTACGGCCTTCGTAGTCTCAACCTGCTGGGCTTAGCCTTCCAAGTAGGTGGAACTACAGGCATGTGCACCATGCCCGGCTAATTTTTTTTTTTTATGGTTTATTTGTATCCTTTTTTTTTTCTTTTGAGACAGGGTCTTTTTCTGTCACCCAAGCTGGAGTGCAGTGGCATGATTATAGCTCATTGTAACCCTAAACTCCAGGGCTTAAACGTTCCCGCCTCAGTCTCCTGAATAGTTTAGGACCACAGGTGTGCACCACATTGCCCAGCTATTTTTATTTTTCTTTAATTATTTTATTTATTTAATTTTATTTGGAGCCTCACTCTGTTGCCCAGGCTGGAGTGTAGTGGCGTGATCACGGCTCATTGCAACCTCGACCTCCTAGGCTCAAGCAGTTGTTCACCTCAGCTTTCCAAGTAACTGGGACTATAGGTGCACACCACCACATGCCTGTAATTCCAGCACTTTGGGAAGCTGAGGCAGGAGGATCACTTGTGGCCAGGAGTTCAAGGTTAACCTGGGCAGCATAGCAAGACCCCATCTCTAAAAGAAACCCCAGCAAAACTATAAAATCACGTTAGAGGTGTTTAAATAATTCTAAATAAAACCAATTCTAAAAACTCTAAATTCATATGCATACAATCTCCCTTTTCATCTTTACTATGATTGTAGCACTTTTCACAGTCTATTTATCCCCAGTCTGTGCGTTCTTTGAAGGAAAGTCTTGTTTTTCTTTGTATCTGTGGGACCTATGTGTAGTATTTAGAAGATACTCAATAAATTTTTCTTGAATGTATGAACTCCTATATCTCTTGTATTGTCTCACTTCTAGAATTTACTCATTTGTATAAGGATACGCTATTACTCATAAATAAGTATTCATTAATATGTGATTTAATGAATAAATTTTTTTTTTTTTTTTTGAGTTGGAGTCTCACTCTGTCGCCCAGACTGGAGTGCAGTGACCACTTTTGGCCACCGCAGCCTCAACCTGCTGGACTCCGGCGATCCTTCCGCCTCAGCCTTCCAAGTAGCCGGAATTATAGGCATGTGCTACCACTCCCGGGTGATTTTTTGATTTATTGTAGAGATGAGGTCTTGCTGCCCAGGCGGGTCTCGAACCCGCGGGCTCAGGCAATCCACTCACCTCAGCCTCCCAAAGCGCGGGATTACAGGCCGAGCACTGAGCCCGGCTAATGAATAAATTAATTTGTTGTAATTCATTGACTTGTTGGGCATTTTGATTTTCAGATTTCACTATTTAGATAATCTTTATGCAAATATCTTTTTTTTTTTTTTTTGAGTTGGAGTCTCACTCTGTTGCCCAGACTGGAGTGTAGTGGCCGCTCCCAGCCACCGCAGCCTCGACCTGCTGGACTCCAGCGATCCTTCCGCCTCAGCCCTCCGAATAGCCAGAATTATAGGCATGCGCTACCACGCCCGGCTGATTTTTGGATTTATTGTAGAGATGAGGTCTCGCCTGCCCAGGCGGGTCTCGAACCCGCGGGCTCAGGCTATCCACTCACCTCAGCCTCCCAAAGGCGTGGGATTACAGGCTGAGCCACCGAGCCTGGCTGCAAATATCTTTTTGTACAGAATTTCTCTTCTTTATTTGAATTGTGTTTTTAAACACTATTTTTTTTTTGAGTCAGAGTCTCACTCTGTCACCCCGGCTAGAGTGCAGTGGCACACTCACGGCCACCACAGCCTCAACCTGCGGGGCTCAGGTGATCCTCCCGCGTTAGCTTTCTGAGTAGCTGGAACTACAGGCCTGTGCCACCATGCCTGGCTAATATTTTTATTTATTGTAGAAATGAGTTCTCACCAAGTTGCCCAGGCTGGTCTTGAACCCGTGGGCTCAGGCAATCCTCTTACCTCGGCCTCCTCAAGTGCTATGATTATAAGCGTGAGTCACCACACCCGGCCTAAGTCATGGATTTTAAGCATGGGAGTTACATTTCTACTCCAGTTTTGCTGCTTTGGGATTTATAATTTTTCTTTAATTTTACTAATTTTATAGATTCAAAATTATTTCTCAGCTGTTTTAGTTTGCAATTTATTTTGTATTTGTCATAGGTTAATGTATCTTATCCTTAATATCAAACATTTTAAAGAAATTGTCTACAATGTGTTATTGTCATTTCTTTTACTTCTCTTCCCCTTTCATTGTGGAGTCAGGCTCTGCATGTGAAAGTTCACCTTATGTCAGTCCAGATTTTTACTAGCAAACAGTAGAATCCACTTTAGTTGGTTTTCAGTAGAAGAAAAATTATTCCAGACTATTTTTTTTTTTTTGAGTTGGAGTCTTACTCTGTCATCCAGACGGGAGTGCAGTGGCCACTCCCGGCCACCGCAGCCTCGACCTGCTGGGCTCCAGCGATCCTTCCGCCTCAACCTTACACAAGTAGCTGGAACTACAGGCGCGTGCTATCACGCCCAGCTAATTTTTGATTTATTGTAGAGATGAGGTCTTGCCAAGTTGGCCGGGCGGGTCTTGAACCCGTGGGCTCAGGCAATCCACTCACCTCAGCCTATTGAGAAGTTCATAAAATCTGCTGAGTGCGGTGGCTTATGCCTGAAATCCCAGCACTTTGACAGGTGTAGGTGAGAGGATTGCCTGAGTCCAGGGGTTTGAGACCAGCCTGGACAACTTGGTGAGACCTTGTCTCTACAATAAATAAAAAAATTAGCCGAGGCAGAAGGATCGCCTGAACCCAGCAGGTCCAGGATTTGGTGACCATGAGCATGCCATTACTCTTCAGCCTGGACGACAGAGTGAGACTCCAACCAACAACAAAAAAAAGAAGTTCATAGAATCGCTGGAAGATTTGGAAGCTAAACTGTCAAGAACAAACATCCACATCATACCACAGAACAGCACCAGCAAAGACCCCTCTGCCATTGCCCTGAGCATAGACTTCACAACAAATGTCACAATGGTCAGTTACCGACACCAAGCCATCCATCACTACTGACCTTGGAAGTTGGAGGCCCAAACCCTACCTTCTCTAGAATATGTATTCTATACGATACCTGTCACCTCATACTGGCTTCTGCTTTGAAGCTTGTGTATGGGGGAAAGGAGACAGTGGGAAACTTGGAAATGAATTTCTAGAATTTAGAAAAATGTGAACCATAATGTGTCTAAAAGATATTGGAAAACTCCCTAAATGATAATTGTCTGCCACAACAATAATCTCAACTTGCCATATTGAAAGGGCTTTGCTCAGTCCACAAGAACTCTGCAGCATAGCAAGAAGGTAAATTTATTAAGGAATGAGCAGAATACTTGAATAGGCGTTTCACCAAAGATGTATGAATGACTGCCAGGAGGAGTGGTTCACGCCTATAATCCCAGTACTTTGAGAGACTGAGGCGAGAGGATTGCCTGAGCCCAGGTGTTTAAGACCTACCTGGGAAACTTGGTGAGACCTTGCCTCTACAATAAATAATAAGAAAAAATTAGCTGGGCGTGGTGGCATGCGCCTGTACTTTCAGCTACTTGGAAGGCTGAGGCCGAAGGACCACTTAAGCCCAGCAGGTCAATGCTGTGGTGGCCATGAGCATGCCACTGCATTCCAGTGTGAATGACAGTGAGACTCTGACTCAAAAAAAAAAAAAAAGAGATACAAATGGCTAAGAAGAAAATAAAATGAAAAGATGTTAAATATCATTCACCTACAAAAATACAGATAATATCAAGCGTGGGCAAGGATGTGGGGAAACTAAAATCCTGATATATTGTTGGTGAATAAGAAATATTTTATTGTTACTTTGGAAAACAGTTTGAATTTTTTTTTTTTTGAGTCAAGAGTCTTACTCTGACATACAGGCTGGAGTACAGTGGTACACTCACAGCCACTGCACCCTCGACCTGCTTGGCTCAGGCAATCCTTCCAGCTCAGCCTTCCAAGTAGCTGGAGCTACAGGCATGGGCCACTGCGCCCGGCTAATTTCTTGATTTATTGTGGAGATGAGATCTCCCCAAGTTGTCCAGGCTGGTCTTGAACTGTTGGGATCAGGAAATCCTCTCACCTCTGCCTCTCAAAGTACTAGGATTATAGGCATGGGCCACCGGGCCTGGCCTTTTTTTTAATTTTTAATTTTTAATTTTTTTGAGTCAAAGCCTTACTCTCACCAAGGCTGGAACTCATAGCTACTGTAGCCTCAACCTGCTGGGCTCAGGCGATCCTTCCACCTTAGCCTTCCAAGTAGCTGAAACTATAGGCGTGCACCACCATGCCCGGCATTTTTTGATTTATTGCAGAGACGAGATCTTGCCAAGTTGCCCAGGCTGGTCTCGAACCCCTGGACTCAGGCAATCCTCTCTCCTAGGCCTCCCCAAATGCAGGATTACAGGCTTGAGCCACTGCGCCCAGTTTATTGGGGCTTTCTATACCGACCAATTCTCCTGTTCTCTGCAGCATCAGCTGGGTGTCCTACAGTTCAACTCAATTTTGACCCTGTCTGCTTGGATTAGCATCAGATCCTACAACTTAAAGGCTCAAGCCCACAAGACTGCCCTACTTCAGATGCCAGTCATAAGTCCCAGGTTGTCACCAATACTTCTTCTAACTGGCTATAAATTTAGGGGTTCCCACAGCCTCCTCTGCTTTGCTAATTCAGTAAAACGACTCACAGAACTCAGGAAAGTGCTTTACTTACTGGTTTATTATAAAGGACACAACTGAAGGACAGCCAAATGAAGAGATGCATAAGCAAAATATGGGGAAGAGGTGAGGGGATTTTATGGCCTCTCTGAGCATATCACCCTCCCAGTACTTTTGTGTGTTCACCAACTTGGAAATTCTCAGAACTTCCACATTGGAGTTTTTATGGAGTTTTCATCACATAGGCGTGATTGACTAAATCACTGGCATTGATTATTGGACTCCAGAGGTCCAGGCGTAGGGCTGAAAACTTGGATCCTCTAATCATGCTTTCATCTTTCTGGTGACAGCCTCTACCTTGAAGCTATCTAGGTGTCCTCGGTCACAAGTCGTGTCATTAGCATACAAAAAGCACTCATCACACAGGTGTTTTAGGAGATTTTTGCCAGGAACCAGATTCATAGACCAAATTTCTTATTGTACCACAATCAATAAAAAGGAATGAAGTATTGATAAATGTTACAACATGAATAATCTCAAAAATGTTATTCTAAGTGAATGCAGCCTGACAGAAAAGATATATTGTACAGTTCCATTTATGTGTAAGGTCCAGAAAAGCAAATCTATAGAGACAGAGAGTAGATTAGTGGTTGCTTGGGGCTGGGGATGGGAACAGAGAATGACAACAAATGCCCTATTTGGGGGGCAACGGGAATGTTCCAAAATTGAATTGTGGTAATGGTTGTACAACTCTATAAATTTACAAAGAAAAATTGAGTTATACACGTAGGTGGAATTTTATGGTATATAAAGTATACCTCAATAAAGCTGTTAAATAGAAAGACAATCAGGCATGGTGGCTCACACGAATAATCCCACCACTTTGGGAGGCGAAGGCAGGAGAATTGCCTGAGCCCAGGGGTTCGAGACTAGCCTGGACAACATGATAAGACCTCATCTTGGCCGGGCTTGGTGGCTCAGCCTGTAATCCCAGCACTTTGGAAGGCCGAGGTGAGTGGATTGCCTGAGCCTGCGGGTTTGAGACCTGCCTGGGCAACTTGACAAGACCTCATCTCTACAATAAATCAAAAATTAGCCGGGCTCGGTGGCTCAGCCTGTGATCCCGCGCCTTTGGGAGACTGAGGTGAGTGGATTGCCTGAGCCCGCGGGTTCGAGACCCGCCTGGGCAGCGAGACCTCATCTCTACAATAAATCAAAAAATCAGCTGGGCGTGGTAGCGCATGCCTGTAATTCCGGCTACTTGGAAGGCTGAGGCGGAAGGATCGCTGGAGCCCAGCAGGTTGAGGCTGCGGTGGCCGGGAGCGGCCACTGCACTCCAGTCTGGGCGACCGAGCGAGACACCAACTCAAAAAAAAAAAAAAAAAAAGTAAAAAGAGACTAACCTGGGCAACTTGGTGAGACCTCATCTCTATAATAAATATAAAAATTAGCTGGTTGTGTTGGTGCATGCCTGTGGTTCTAGCTACTTGAAAGACTGAAGTGGAAGGTTCACCTGAGCCCAGCAGGTTGAGGCTGCAGTGGTCCTGAGTGTGCCACTATACTCTAGCCTGAGCAACAGAGTAAGACTCCGACTCAAAAAACAAAGATTGTAGCCGACGTGAACAAGTGGAAAAATATCCCATGCTCATGGATCGGAAGAATCAACATTGTGAAGATGT
>NW_007023531.1:0-1672 GCF_000164805.1 Carlito syrichta
AAAAAAAAAATGTTACTACTAGTAAAGACACTTTGTTTTATTTTAAATTTTGATTGCCTACCTAAAATAGACTATTTTCATAGAATCATGCATTTTAAATGTACTTATTCTTATATTTCAAAGATAAAGTGATCAATATTCTAGTAATCGAATACTCATACATTTTATTAATAATTAATTTTTTCCTCAAATTTGGGAATGCCTTTCCTTTGTAATAGTCATTTCCAAGGACAAGTCTTCCATTGCTTGTATATTATCTCGCACATTTCCATTTTTCTCCTCAATTATTTTTGGAAGCCAGAAATCTAAATACAATGGGTCAATTATTTTAGAAATTTATTATTTTATATTTTTTGGATTATTTTTGAAACTTATGCAAAATACTGGAAACTTCAAAATTTAAAAAAATAATTTACTAGTTATTGCAACATATATTGATTGATCAGCTAATTGACTGACTTGATAATTGTAAAATCAAAAATTATCTGTGCTTATCAAGAGTTAAAGGGAAATGTTTAAAAAGTGTTGTATTCGTCTATTTTACCCTGAATTTATTTTTTTTCTAATAGGAATTAGATTTAACCTATAAAGGTGATGACTTAAAAGACTGATGCAAAATCAGACAGAAAACTAAACTTGTTGATATTTTATTTTCATTTGCAAAATGTAATATTATCTAAATAATTGACTTTATCTTCTAATGGATTATTTAATATTTTGAAGTGTGGGAATGTTGAATTGTGTTCATCAAAATCATTGAATTCATAAAGTGTTAAATTTTAGTATATTGTGAAAAATAGATGAAATATGTCTATCAAAATTGTAGTCTGCTACACATTTAGATTATCTTTAAAATTAGATATTTTGCATAAAGATCAACTAAAATAATATGTTAAATTTGTTTTACACTTTTAATGGTAGGTGTTTGGAATTGCCTAGTTCGACAATTTATATGTAAGTAATTGTATGGCTTAGCCCCCGGTATGCATTAAAATATTTGAAAATAAATAGCCAACAAAAACTACATTTTTATGTTACTGAGCAAAGGAAATATCTTACTATTGGAGTTACACATGAGTATAATGTTCAGCATATTAAAACAACTTAACATGAAAGCATAGAAAGCTAGACATGCAGATTCTTTTAAAGAACCATCTTGGCATTAGGGGTGATAGTAGCTCTATTTTTACTTAATTTAGAACAATAAATTTAAAAATATTTTTCAGGGCAAGTTACATTAATTTCTCATCAGCTTATTTCCAAAAATATTGAGATGGTTTATTATTTTTCTCCATTATGTTGGAGAGGCAGCATAACAGCCACCTGGTGCTGGCAGGCTTTGGCAAACGTCGTTATTGTATAATGAATTGAGTATGTGACAGACAAATCTATGAAAGTCACTTTGCTGCAGTTTCTGTTTTAAAACAAGATGTGGACAGTGATTTCCCTCAATCTCCTTGGGCAATTGAGAAGCATGATATGATAAACAATTCAGTAATACTGTATTGTGAGACAAACTTAGCATTTAAAATTCCCAAGTTAAAAAGAAAAACTAATTTTAAATGTGATCCAAATGTATAACAGACTATAATTTTTCGTATATATTCCATCTGTTTATTTTTCACAATACACTTAAGAATACTTCATTATTCTTCAGATAGATGGAAAAACA
>NW_007023532.1:0-1653 GCF_000164805.1 Carlito syrichta
GACCCGGGAGGTACATTCCAGCCTTCTCCCCTGGCCTGTGTGCCCTGGGCAAGCTGATGTTCCTTTCTGAGTGTGCAGGGTTTCGTCTGCAGAAGAGGGAGAAAAACAGGATCAAACCGCCTCACGGGCTGAGTGTGGATGAACTGGGAGGAGGTCTGGTGTGGGGGTCATAGACCCAAGCTTTGGAATCAGTTGTCTGATCTCAAATCCTGATTTTTGCCATTTACTCTGTCAAGCTATTAGACGGAAACACATGATATTGCTAATATTTGTCTGCTTCCAACCTACAAAAGTGGCGATTTCATGTGCTCCAAATAGTTCCTCTCTCTGAGTTCAATTTTCTCCTCTAAACTGTGGATGACAGCAGTCCCCTCACAGGGTTGCTGTGAGGATTAAACAAGGCTGAGAGGCAACTGATTCAGTGGTTAGACCAGGCTCTGAGACTAGGAAAAATCCGAACCTTGGTTAAGTGGCCTTGGGCAATCACATAACCTCTCTGTGCCTCAGTTTTCTCATCTGTAAAATAGAAGTAATGGTATTCATCTCACCAATTTATTGAGATAATGTAATCAATGAATATGTATAAAGTACTTAGATGAGTGTCTGACATGTTAAAATAAAATGCAGGAAACATCTGGCAGAGAATAAATGCTCAACCACAAAACCAAATCAAAAAAGAGGCTTTTCGAAAAACTTTTATGCCAGTGAAAGTTTGATAGGAACATACATGTGTGTGAAGATATAGGTGAGGAGCACACACCCATGTGACCACCGCACCCAGGCTGTTCTGTGGTCCAAGGGTGCCCACAGTCCAAAGCTCTGGGGACAGGACTGGCCTTGACGCCATGATGACTCTCTGTCTGGCTCAGGCCTCAGCCAGTCCCTCCCATGAAAAGGCCAAGTGGACTGACCATTTCCAAGGTGCATGGGGGAAACTGAGGTGGCTTTAAACCAGATCTGTCAGACTCTGGGACAGCTGCCTTCCTCTCTCCTGGTCTTTCATACCCTCACCCCCTGGTCTCTCCAGCACACTCAGTTTCACCTATAGCTGGTGACCTTGGGTAGGGGCTTTGCCCTTGGGTCTCCAGTTTTATGAGGTCTCAATTGGTCATATTGGCCTTAACGTTATATTATTCTATAATCTTCTCTAGAACTCCAGAGAGAAAATGAAAGTTAAGTGGTCTGCAAACCGTAAAGTGCGCCATACAAACAAGAGCGTGGTTAATGGCAGCATTTGATGAACTTTCTGGAGAAGTCTACTGTATGTAGAGTTGCTCCTGTGGGCTTTGGGGTCAGGAAGACCCAGGTCACATGCATATTTGCTCTGTGACCTTGGATAAGCCCGCCCTTCTGATCCAGATTTCTTCTCCTAAGTGGGGATTGGGATGGGAGTGCCTATGTCCACCCAACAGGGCTGGGGTGAGGATCCACCAGAAAGGAACATGCTGTGTCTGCCACACACTGGCCGTCAAGGGTGTCTGATGCAGGAGGACATTTAAAGCCCCAACGGATCATCCCACCTTCCAGTGCTAAAATCCACACTTCTGGGGAAAGACATGGCCGCCAGATTTAAGCTTACGAGGAACAAGCACCTGAACCAGCAAAAGGCCTCTGGAGCAGCTACTGCTCACTGAGGTCATTCAATGGACACCC
>NW_007023533.1:0-1528 GCF_000164805.1 Carlito syrichta
AGCCAACATGTCTTGGCTTTGCTCTGACTTCCCAGTTTTAGCCCTGAAAGTCCCAATGTCCTAGGAAACCCCTCAGTGGTGGGCAAACCAGGATTAGTGAGCTCCCGAGAATGATGCAAAATGAATACAGACCTTTGTCAGAAGGCATTCCCCATTAAACCCACATGCACTCAGGTGCAATTCTACAACCTCAGCTCTACAGGGCTGACAACAGGAGATGCCGAGTTCCTTCCAGTCAGCAGGAACCCAGCCTTTCCTAGTAGAATCTCTTATATGTGGAATAAGAAGATAAGTAAGATGGTGATAAGAGTGGTAGAGTTTGGGGTATAGCACTAAGGGATGTTGTTGGCTTTTTCTTTCACTCTTCTCTTTCTACAGATGGCAGAAGTCCACTTTGGCACAGGCCGATTCTTACTTGTCGGCTAAGTTGGAGTCTGAGGTTCTTAAAGAATAACATCCACTTAACAATATCCTGCATAATGCAATAATAATAAATTATAAAGTGCACAGCATAACATATAAGCAATGGTACACTATCTATGGATGCTGGAAAGGAGACTGGAGGAAGGCTATCAATCAAGCCCATGCACGTGGTCACTCAGGATGTGTGCACCGAGACCAAGGCTACATGTTCTCCTGAGAGCTGCTCTGTACACTCCTCAACTCAGAGGAGACGTGAGTTAGTTGGAGAGCTGTCTTCCATTCCCTAAACATTCCCAATCTTCTCACTTAGTAGTATTGAGCTCTCAGTCCCTCCATATAAAGGGGGCCCATCTGTACTTTGACCACTGTTCGTTTACTTCTTTAGTTTCTTCCTGGAAAGACAGTCTGGATGTAGGAGAGGATGTTTCTGGGTTCTCCGTCAGCTTGTGGAGACCAGAAAGGAATCCTGGGAGTGGTGTGGATGTCGAACAAAGAACCCTGTGTATATTCCCAGGTCTGCTGGCCGGGCTGGCTCCCACCCTCTCAATCGTAGTCTCTGGGTTGAATCTAGGCTCTGCCCTCTTGATTCTGCCTCCCTGGGGAGGTCACCCTTCAAAGATCTCCCCTCCATCCCCAACTCCCAGTGCCCTTGCTGTGGTCCCTGCACCACCGTCTCATTCCCCAGCCACAGATAGTGTACTTCTCATTGGAGTATAAAGATGTTCATTTTTTAAGTTGTCTTCAAATCCATGCTCATAACAGAGGCCTTTCTAAACACCCGAGAGATTACTGATAAATGACACACAGCATTTAATGAACCCTAAGAACTAGCAGATATGTAGAAGGTGTATCCTGGAATCATGGAACCCCTTGGAAAAGCAAATTACCAAAACTGATGTTTTGGTCCTGGTAATGACCTCAGAGGTGGAGACTTTTTTTTTTTTGCCAAACAGCACAATATCTGAAATCTCAGCCTCTTTGTCTTAATGCAATAATGACACGTTTTCTTAGATAATCAATACCTTTTGCTCAGAATGGATCAAAGTAAAGCAGTATTCTTACCTGAAAGAGGAATACGTATTTTACGGATGTCAGGCAGAAGTCA
>NW_007023534.1:0-1483 GCF_000164805.1 Carlito syrichta
CTTTCTAAGCAACAGAAAGCTGAATCTGTCTCATCAGGGCTCCCTTAGTCCCCTAGTCCCCAGTGACAGATCTTCACTTTATGGCTTAAAGTTCTTAGAGGAACCCAGCTATTGTTTTAAGCCTCCTTTGTGGAAAGAAGCTTGAGGCTGCTCTCGTAACTATGTGGTGTATGAGTGGAGGGAGTTAGCTTATTGCTGCATTGGAATTCAGCAACATGCCAACTGTGTCCCTGTCGATTAGGCAAGACAAGGCTGCACTAGTGGCATGAAGAACGAGAAGCCTGCTTTTTTCTCATGTGACAGTCTTGGGTGGCTGTGGAAGTAAGTGGGTAGCTTTCCTTTCCCACCACCCTTCAAAGACCAGGCTGGGGGCTGATTGCCATCTTCAACACGTCACCCGGAATGTTGCCTTCCCATTCAGCTGGAAGAGCACAGAGGAATCAACATGGGTGAGGCCTGCAAGTGGCAGATGACACTTGATTCACATTCCCTTAGAGGAGCGAGGTCAAGTGGCCACACTTAAAATCTCAAGGTAATTTGTGAAATATAATCTAGGTGTTGGTCCATACAAGGAGAGGCCTATGGATTTCCTACCCAAGTACCATCATTGTCAGGAAACTGGTGTCTGAGTGTGTTTCCATAGCTTGTGACTGTTTGTCTGAAAAGGCAACCTTTATCTCAGGTGTTCTGTCCTTGAGATGGACTGGTCATATCAGGTTTACACATAATGAGCTGCATGTCTTAACCCAAAAGATATTTTTGTCTAGCTGTAGAATGCTGTTGCCAAATTTAGCACTCAATAATGAAATAGTATTATCATTCCCCAATTTGTTTCCAAAAGCAAACACTATATCCTAAAATGACAGCATATCTAGAACAAAGTCTCATTCTGTGTCTTTGTGGGTCATTTTGCTGCAGGGCAGTGCCATCTCATGCTGGATCATGAGCCCAGGGTTCTGGCTTTGTGGTATCCCTGCTCCCTAACATGTTCTGTGCATTCTAACCCTTAGGAGGCCAAGCTAACAGACCAGCTTCCCCTCATCATCGTGTGTGATCGGTTTGACTTTGTCCATGACCTTGTCTTGTATTTATACCACAACAACCTGCAGAAGTACATTGAAATCTACGTTCAGAAGGTACTGCTGGTTTGGTCGCTTCTGGTTCCCCATGGTAACACCTGGCCATCTTTGCACCTCAGTGAGTGGTAATAGTCTACACCTGAGAGGCTGCCTCTGGCTCCTGAACTCTTCACGGTTTGAAGGGTGACATATTAGTCCATTCAGGCTGCCAGAGTAGAATGCCACAGACCAGATTACTTAAACAACAGAAATTTATTTCTCACAATTCTGGAGGCTGGAAGTCCAAGATCAAGGAACTGACAGGGTTGGTTTCTGGTGAGGACTCTTTTCCAGGCTTATAGACAACCCTTGCCCCATTAACTACATAGTATTCTCTTTCTCCCATTTGTTTCCCAAAGCAAACA
>NW_007023535.1:0-1448 GCF_000164805.1 Carlito syrichta
CACACACACACACACACACACACACACACACACACACACACACACACAAACGGAGAGTAAGTAGAAGAGAGAAAAAAATACCATCCAAATCAGATGTTATCTATTTAGCACTTAGCACTGGGGATGCTGATGTATTTTATCTTATGGTTTACGGCAAATTGTGTTTTTAGTTTACTCATTGCTTAACTGCAAAACTTGACTCTGGAAAAAAAAAATAAATAAGAGAAGTGGATACTTTATAAAGAAAGTGAACAGAGATCTAGACCCTACCTCTAAACCCTGAAATCTCACACCACCTCACCGAGGAAGACATGGACAGAACGCTCTTCTATCAGGAATAAACTGGAGCCCAAGGAAATGAGGGAATCAGATGGCGACAAGTGATCTGTCTACGGAAAGCGACAGGTAAGTGCTTCTCTTCCCTGCTTTCCAGTCCGTTCTCAGCTCTCCAGATCTGCATGACCCCTCATTTCTGCCACATGGAATCTGACCTGATTGCAGTGAATGAGTGCAAAGATTCCAAGTAGAGGAAATCCCAACAAGAAATAGCAAGGGATAGTATTAGAGATCAACAAAGTTCTACTTTGCAATTAACCCGAGATTCTTCCTTCAAAAGCACAAGTGATTTATATGCAAAACTATATCCAGTCCCTCTACTGGACTCCAATGGCTGTAATCCTCGGAGAAACACTCTCGGAGCCCCTGCACAAGGCATCAGGAAGCCACATGGGGAGGACGACCCTTGTGGCACAGTGTCAGGAGAGCAGGGCAGTGTTGGGTGCCCAGCCCTTCCTTAGGTCACCTGGGTCGAGCCACAATTTTAAAAAATCAAATAAACCAGACAAGATATTACTCCTGAGTTGATATTGATCTGCTCCTATCCAAGTGAAGTAAGTTTAAAAATCAAATAATGGAATGTACCACATTAGCCTTCAGATCGAACGGTGACTTATGTGCTAAAACACACCACACACACACACACTTGTTTGGCTCCCCTCCTCTTCTAGTCAGTCTTCCATCTGATAAGTGGAGGATTTTTTTTTTTGGTCAGGGTCTCACTCTGTCACCCAGGCTGGAGGGCACCAGCTCACCATAGCCTTGAGCAACTTCCCCCTCAGTCTCCCGAGTAGCAGGAATTGCTTTGTGACCTTAGGAGCAAGCCACACCTGGCGTTTTTTTCTTCTTTTACTTTTTTATAGAGACGAGGTCTCATTATGTTGCTCAGGTTGGTCTTGAGCTCCTGGCCTCAAAGTAATCCTCCCACCTCAGCCTCTCAAAGTGCTGGGATTACAGGCGTGAGCCACTGGATTTTTGAGGAGACAATAAAGATCATTCATGCGTGGAATACTTAAAAGCTAGCAGTACAAAAGATTTTAAAAGATTTTTTTTGGGGGAGGGGGCAAGATGGCGACCTGGCAACCCGGTGTCTGAAGCCCTCTGCAAGGGAG
>NW_007023536.1:0-1393 GCF_000164805.1 Carlito syrichta
GAGAAAATTCTGTAATTCCTTTTACAAGCTTTTTAAGTTGAATGGTGGATCTCTTGACTTCAATTTTTCTGTGTTTAATTAATTCAATAAATAATAATTAGTTAATTCAACAAAATTCCTTCAAAATATTGCTCTAGCTGTGTCCTATATTTTTCACATTGTGCTTTTATTATCATCTTGCTGTATTTTATAATATTCTTTATGATTTCCTCTTTAATTAAAATGTTATTTTGAGTAAGTTTTTTCCTCTTTTGGCAGGCATGCGACTATTTTTACTATCTTCTTTAATTAATTTTGAATTTTATGGTTAGAAAACATATGATATTAGCTTTTTATTGGATTTGTGACTGACTCATTTACTGTTCCATGTGTATTCCCAAAGAAAGTAAATTTTTGTTTCATGTAAATTTATTTATATTTGAATTCTTTACTCAAATTATGCTTTGATTTATCTTTTGTTTATTTTATCTGTTGGTTTCCAGAAGGGTTGGATTAAAAACTTCAACTATAATTGTTGATTTGCTTTGTCTTCCTCTATAGTTCTGACTTGTTGCTATATATATTTTGAGACTATAGTGTTACATGAGTATATACTTGTGATAGTAATGTGTTCCTAATTTTTTGGCTAATATTTACTTTAAATGTTCTTTTCTTATCCTTTTTATTTAACTTTTTTGGTTTGTTTTAAATGTGCAGAAAATTGTTAAAATAAAAATTCTAATGAGATATTATGATTCAATAGCTGTAAAATTCCAAAATAAGATGCCAAATAACTAAATGTGACTTCTGAATTATATTCTGAGAAGATGCTTTCTGACTTCTCAATTCCCCATCTGCTTAAGGAATGTAAAAGGGTTAGGAGATTGGATGGAGTTAGAGTCTGTAATCCTAAGTGATGTATCACAGAAACAAAGAACTGAATACCACATGTTCTCACTCATAATTGGACCTTGAACAATTATAATAACACTACATTTCATCTATAAGGGTACCTGATCTCAAACCAGGTGATGTGCAGACAAAAGTGTGAGGTTCAAACTTTACCTATACAATGACATTTATATCCCTAACCCAGAATTGTACTCCACATCTTTAAAACAAACAAACAAATAATAATAATAATAATAAAAGGGTTAGGAGAAAGTAGAAGAGCAAATTGTTGAGTGCACTTTTTGGGCAGAGCTCTTGTGCTGGATTTCTTTCCCCACTTCCATTGTAGGAGGACTGGTTTAGAGTGATATTTCCTTTGCCTTGGAGTTGATGAGGGAGTTTTTTTTAAATCTTGGAGAACTCTGAAATATGTTCCCTGTATTCAGAAGAACACGATAGATCCTGACGACCCTTTTCTAGCAAATTAAATGTTTCAGCGGTGTGCCTGGGAGAGAGCTTTCTC
>NW_007023537.1:0-16526 GCF_000164805.1 Carlito syrichta
AAAAGATACGAACAGACACTTCACAAAAGAAGACATCCGAGCAGCCAACAAACACATGAAGAAATGCTCAACCTCACTAATCATCAGGGAGATGCAAATCAAAACCACACTGAGATACCACCTAACTCCAGTCAGAATGGCAATTATCAACAACTCAAAAAATAACAGCTGCTGGAGAGGGTGTGGTGAAAAGGGAACACTTCTACACTGTTGGTGGGAGTGTAAACTAGTGCAACCTCTGTGGAAAGCAGTGTGGCGATTCCTAAAAGCTCTAAAATCTACCTTCCATATGACCCCGCCATCCCCCTACTGGGAATATACCCTGAAGATCCCAAATCACTCTATAAAAAAGATACCTGCACATGTATGTTTATAGCAGCGTTGTTCACAATAGCAAGAACCTGGAAACAACCATGCTGCCCATCAAAAGAGGACTGGATTAAAAAAATGTGTTACATATACATGATGGAATACTATGCAGCCATAAAAACGAACAAAATCATGAATTTCGCAGCAACCTGGATGGAACTACTGTCTATAATACTGAGTGACCTCTCACAGAAACAAAGATCCGAGTATCACATGTTCCCACTCATATAATGGACCTTGAACATCCAATGTAATACTATAAGAAAATGACTGACAGTACTGGGAAACTATGGGGGGGAGGGAGATGGGATTAACAGTCGCAAATATCTGTCTAGGGATGGGGAAACACCTCTTATCAACAGGGTGCCTGAATGAAACGTAATTGCACACCTAACCCTTAACTGTACCCCACAAAATCATAATAAAAAATATTGATTAAAAAAAATTCAAAAAATAAACTGGATGTATTGTGTAGTCCCTGAGTCCAAGATAAATTATCAGAAAGGTAAAGAGTGGAAGGAAAGAGAGAAAGAAAAAAGGAGAAAGAGAGAAAAAGAAAGAAAAAAATTAAAAGAAAGAAGAAGAAAAACAAAAGGAAAAACAAACAAACAAAAAAAGCTCACACTGATAGGCTACCACAAGTTTGGTATATCTTGTTGTAGAGAGAGCTCCTCTTTGTGGCAGGTTCTGTGACTGCAGGTATCTTTTTCGCTGTTGAAACTTGAGTTAGATTCTTTGCCCCCTGTTGCATGTGATTGAATGCTGGCCTAGGAAAGGTAAGAGAAAGGGTGACTTGACTCAGTGTATCCTGGACTCTCTTTCCCTCCCCTTCCTCTCTAATGTGGTCACAACTCTGTACAAGTTACGGTGGGGGATGGGGTGACCTGCCTCTACTCTGCAATTTTGGTATCTTTTGTAGGTTGCTGGGTAGGGGAGCCAGTTTCAATACTCACCAAGTTCCTTCACCAATCAGATCCACTGTATGTGTCTGTTGTCCAACAGCTGGCTCCTAGGTGGGCAGGAGGTGGATCATCTGAGTTTCTGCACTACTGTGATCCTCCAGGACTTATATACATGGGGAGATCCTCTCTGGGTTTGTGAGAAGCAGCCCCAAAGCAACGCAGAGTTCAACCCTTGGTCTTAAGGCATGCTCTGCTGCTTTGTGGAGGACATCAAGAAGCACTTCTCTGCCCAGGCTTTTTGTTGGCAATTCAGTCCCTGATCAAATTGCTGTTCCAGTCCCACATGGGGTCAGAGAAGACAGCTTCCTCCCCAGCAAATACCACAGTCTCTAGATTGCAGGTCCCAATGTTGGAGCCTTGCAATCTGGCCTGGCATTGGAAATGGTGGTGGTGAGCCCAGGTATTTGATAATGGCTACTCTCTGTAGTTTTATCTCCAGGAGGACCTTCCTATTTTCAGAAAATGGTGATAATCCTGCACCACAGGGAGTTCCAGGGTTTGAGTGGTCGTGCTGTGGGGAGAACCCCTGCCGTCTGCTCCTGAGTTTATGCTCAGGTAGACACTGTACAACTCATTACCTTCCATCCATGTGCTCTCTTGTCTTCACACACATTCACTCACACAGACATTCCTGTGCTCACACTGGTACCACTGTCATCTTCCCCTACCCAATCTCACTTTTGATTTTGACAAAAGGCTAGATATAGCTACACAATAATGATCACGCTAAAGAGGGTGGGCTGCAGGTATCTGCCTCTGAGAGATTACCATCTTCTTATCTAAGAGATGAAAGAAGACTCAATATACTTTCTGGTTATTATGTTAATTAATGGGCTAAAAGGTGGGTGTTCTGCACCATTTCTACACCTTGATTGACTTTTTTTTATGAGCTAGAGGATGCAGTAGACTGGCAAGTCCACATTCTAGCCCTCAGAGTGGTCAAGTCTGATATGATAAGGAAAAATGTCTGAACACTTTCTCTACTCTGAAACTGCTTACAATAAGTTTACCTACAACACAAAGGGTACGTGATCCCCTACTAGGGTGCATGAGGGCCACCTAGAAGGCCAAACTTCATCTGCATGCAACCTACTTATTAGCAAATCCCACATCTCTAAATTAATAAGTACATTTTAAAAATAAAATGTATTGGCTGGATGCAGTGACTCATGCTTATAATCCCAGCACTTTGGGAGGCTGAGGTGAGAGGATTGCCTGGGCCCACGGATTTAAGACCAGTCTGGGCAATTTGACAAGACCTCATCTCTACAATAAATCAAAACATTAGCCAGACATGGTGGTGTGTGCCTGTAGTTCCAGCTACTTGGAAGGCTGAAGTGGAAGGATCACCTGAACCCAGCTGGTTGAGGCTGCAGTGACCGTGAACGTGCCACTACACTCCAGCCTGGGCAACAGAGTGAGACTCCAACTCAAATAAATAAATAAATGAAAATTAAAAAAAATAAAATTTATCTGTCCTGCCTCAATATGAATTAGATATTAATCCTTCTAAAGTTTCCTCCTTGGTTCTGAATGTAGAACAGAATTTGAGCCTAGCCCTAACAAAGCCAGAATCTCACATGCAATATTGACTGCAGAAAATGGTCAAGGTTTAAAAATCCCTGCATAGGTGAAGTTTAGTATAGCTGTTCCAAAGGTTAAATTATACCGGTCAATTCCTCTACCCCCAGAAACCTTAATCTTCATATGTTCTTGATTTGGTCTCTAACTTTACACAGGTGTGTGGCAATAATGGATTCCTGATACTAAACTCCAGAATTAGACCAGCTTGCTCTTCCTAAATAATCCCAGCACTCCCCTTGCCCTTTCCCTTCCTAGAGGCACAACCTCTGCACTAAGCCTATGCCAAAGCTGGGAGATGCCCACAGTATGTGATCTAAACAGGCAAACCCCAGTAAAGAAGGGGAAAGGAAGAGGAGGGACCAGAGCTTCCAGATCTAGCACTTGGATTATTCACTTCTCCATCAATGAGAGGCAAGTACTATGGTTTGAAGAAACCCCCGAAAGTTCACATGTTGGAAACGTAATTCCCAATGCCAGTATTGACAAGGGATGTTTAAGAAGTGATTAGGTCATGGGGGCTCCACCCTTATGAATGAATTAATGCCATTATCACAAAGAGTGGGTTCATTATAAAACCCCTCTCTCTCTCTTTCTCTCTCTTGCCCATGTGTTTGCCCTTTTGCCCTTCTACCCATCTGCCATGTTATGATGCAGCAAGAAGGCTCACCAGATGTGACCCCCGACTCTTGGTCTTTTCAGCCTCCAGAACCATGAGCCAAATAAACTTCTAGTTGTTTGTAAATTACCCTGTCTGAGGTATTCTGTTATGGCAACAGAAGATAGTCTAAGACACCAGAGTGTGTCTGGAACCTGGAAACAAGTATGAAGCAAAGGAAAGTAGGATTAGGAGCAAGGTGGTCAATGAGAAGCAGCTAGTATGAGTCTTTTGCATGGAGTGAACCAAATCAGAGTGCCTCAGCACTCAGAGAGGAATGAGACAAGCAGCACACCCCACAACTCACCAGAGAAATAACAGGGCCCATAGAGTGCAAAGAAGAGAGAAATTGATCAGCTTGAGTTGGAACTGTGCAGACTCAGATCACTGCCACAAATCATGAACAGCCTCCAGATGTGGATGTGGGGTGGCGGAGGTGAGTGAGGGGATAGATTTAGAAGGCCCCCTGAGCCTCACAAGACTGCCTCACAAGGAAACTGCCTTGTTTACAGCTGTGTAGTGTCAAAATCCACGTGGGGCAATGTAGGCAAAAGAGCCTTGAGCTCCAATTCCCAAGAATTTAACACTGGGTGATGGTTGATTTTTAGCCAGCCTGGAAGGGATCAGAAAGACCTAATACTTTAATTTGTCCCAAGGGCAAACTCTGAAGACAGACGCTTCTCTCTGGGGCAGGCTGCTGTGAGAACACCTGGGGCTGGTTGCACTTTCTCCTTCTGAATGCAGATTGCCTGAGGCTAAGACAAGGGAACTAGGTGGGACTTGCTGCCCCGGCAACCCCACACTTTCTGTGTAAACTCTTTTGTGCAGCCTCTGCACAATGCAGCAGCACTGCCACCATGGTTGAGGGATCCCTTCCCAATTCCCACTGGGTAGCTCACCATGGGCACAGGTGAGGAGATGGAGTGCTTCACCCCTTCTCCACTTGAAGGCTCAAAACAGGCATACAACTTTGATAGTTCTCACAGCCTTGCCCATGCCTAGGTCATCTGTGTACTTCCTTGGGGCAACGCAAGCCAAGTTGAAAGCCCACAGAGACCACTGCATCTGGTTCTCTCCTGCAAGTGCCATCTCCTGGCTCAAGGTCAACTACATCCTGTAATTGGCACAGCCAATTACATCTGATACAATACCACAGCTCTGGAGACAGTCTGATCCCTGACCTCAGCTAACACCACTCACTATCCAAGCCATCCCAGTCACTCAGGGTGCCTTGAGCGTGTGCAGGTGCCCATCACAGAATTGCCACAGTTGGCAGTTGAAAAACCCAACATACCAGGGCTTTATTCAACCCCTAAAGAGGCTTCCCCATCCCTTTCCCAACCTCAGAGCTGGTGCTTGCACTCGCCACTCTGAAATCAGAGCATGGGTCAGCGTGCTTCAGCTCTACCTAACATCACCCCCACAACAACCCAGCAGACAAGAGCAAAACTCATGTCACTGCATCTTGCAGACTAGTCCATAATCTGAGGCAAAAGAGAGCTTCTCCAGAGGTCTTCCAGAGACGGCAGTGGCTAATTCTCAGAACTCAAGTCCTGCACCTTCACACCACCAGATCCCTTGCAGGCACTTCCCAGCACTAGCCTGAATTGTGGTAACCTCATCAGACAGCTAGACCCAGAACAGCAAGAGTCACATGTCACCACTTCCAGGGGAAGGGGGAGTGCACCACATCAGGGAAGCACCTATGGAACAAATAAAGCCAGCATGTGGGCTTCTCAGTGTTACAGATTTCCTGACCTGAGGGAAGTTCCTTCAGCAGAGACACAGACACAGTGCTGGACTCAGGGGAGATGGTGTTGGTTTTGCCCCAGCAGTCAACTAGTCCAGGTGGCCATGAAGTGTCATAGAGAAGGGGACTCCCACACCCACCATGCAGACATTTGTTTCTCTCAAGCAAGTCAGTACAGGTGCACCTATTGACATCTTTTCTACAGCATTCAGGGATAATGGCAACTCCACAGGTGGTGGGCCCTTTGGGCTTTGGCTAGCACAAGGGGTAGAATACCACTCCTTCCTTACAAGTAATTTCAAGGTTTCTATAGATGAACAGAGGTTCATGTCTGCCTTATGAACATGACAGGGTCATAGCGGAAAAGCAGACTGCTTTCCTGCCAGACTAGTAGTGGAGTGGAGGTGTCCCCCACCACTCCTGGCAAATACCTCAGTGCACTTCACTGGGGGCTCCCCTAACAGCCTTCATCAGGGGGTGAGACTTCAGCCCACTACAGGGGTATTTTATATAACCACCTGATTCAGTTGCAACCAGTTCTCACCCACGAGTGCCTCCTAATAACTTGAAGACTGAATGGTTCAACCCAGAAAAAATGTATTGTGGGGGAAGAAAAAGCACAGCATACCATTGCTGAACAAGATAAACTTTGTCAACCCTCTGGCATTCTAGAACCACAGGAGACAGTGAACTTACATACACACACAATATATTTGCTTTTACAAGCAGTATTTGAGAAAGCCATTGCACAAAGATTCTCTATAACCAAGGGACTTATACAAAGCCTATATCACTGAAAGCACCAGAGCCTGATCTAGATGAGTACAAACAATACACATTAAAGTCCCATCCCTAAGAAGGGGAGGAATTGAATCAAAAACAAATCTAACAATAAGAAGAAGAAATAGTCTACCCAAATTAGAAGTAACCAGAAAAGAAATCCTGGCAATAAAAAAAAAAGCAGTGTTTCAACACTCCCTCAAAATCACACTAACTCTTCAGCAATGGGCTGCAATCAAAATGAAATCTTCAGAATGCTAGAGATAGAATTCAAAAGGTTGATTATGAAATTGCTCAATGAAAAATCACCTATCAAGTACAATGTAAACCCTAGATTTTTCACCACTATATAATAAATCCCTACAACCAAAAATTATTTGTACCTCATAAAGCTATTGAAGTTTAAAAAATAAAATAAAATTGCTCAATAAGATCCAAGGAAAGAAAACTAACATATAGAAATTTAAAAAACTATTTAAGACATAAATGAAAAATTCTCCAAAGAGATAGATTCTTTAACAAGAAAACAAGCTGAACTTCTGGAAATGAAGACTAATTTAGGGAAAGTACAAAATGCAGTGGAAAGTGTTAATAGTAAACCAGAGCAAGTAGAAGAAAGGACATCAGAACTGGAAGATAAGGTTTTTAAATTAACTCAATCAGGTAACAATAAAGAAAAAAGAAGGGAATGGAGCTAAGTTACCAAGAAATGAGGGATATGTAAAACGTCCAGACCTAAGAATCATAGGTGTTCCTAAGGAAGGAGCGAGAGTAACAGTTTTGAAAAACTTATTTGAGGGAATAATTGAAGAAAACTTCCCTGGCTTTGCAAGAGATTTAAACATCCAGATACAAGAAGCACAGAGAACCCCTGGAAGAGTCATCACAAATAGGTCATCCCCACTGCATATAATCACAGCAGTTATGCAAAGTTAATGTGAAGGAAAGAATCTTAAAAGTAGTGAGACAAAAGCATCTAATAACTTATAAAGTTAAACCTATCAGACTAACAAAATCTTAGAAGGCAGAAAGGATTGGGGGCCTATCTTCAAACTCCTCAAACAGAATAACTGTCAACCAAGGATTTTGTATCCCATAAAATTAAGTTTCATAAATGAAGAAGAAATAAAATGTTTCTCAGACAAGCAAATCCTGAGAGAATTTGTCAACCCTATATCAGGTCTACCAGAAGTACTCAAAGGAGCTCTAAATGTTGAAAGAAAGGACTTGAAACACAGTAGAAAAGCACTGGAAACTATAAGGCTCGCAAGGCTTATAGAACACCAACACAATAGAGAAAAAAAACAATTGAGTAACAATCAACATGATGAATGGAACAGTATCTTACATATCACTACTAACCCTGAATATAAATGGACTCAATGCACCACATAAAAGAAATAGATGGGGAGAATGATTTTTTTAGAAAAACAATCCAAATATCTGCTGCCTTCAAGAGACATACTTAACACACAAAGACTCCCACAGACTCGAGGTAAAGGAGTGCAACAAACTTCCGCACAAGTACAAATAAAAAACAAGTAAGAGTAGTCATTCTCATATCAGATGAAACAAACTTTAAATTAACAACAATGAAAAAGACAGAGAAAGTCATTGTATAATGATAAAGAAATCAATTCAACAAGAAGATAGAACCACTTTAAATATATATGCACCTAACACCAGAGTTCACAGCTTTATAAAACAAATTCTACTAGTCCTAGGAAAAGAGAAAGAGAGCAATACAATAATAGTAGGAGACTCCAACAGTACACTGACAGCAATAGACAGATCACGAAGGTAGAGTCAACAAAAAAGCATTGGAGTTAAACTGGACCCTAGAGAAAATGAACATAAGAGACATCTACAGAATATTCCACCCCCAAACTACAGAATATACATTTTTCTCATCAGCATAAATTCTGTGAGATAAACCATATGATAGGCCACAAATCAAGTCTCAATAAATTCAAAAAATCAAAGTCATATCAAGCACCTTCTCAGACCACAATCGAATAAAACTAGAAATTAACTTCAGGAAGAACTCTCAAAACCAAACAGGCACATGGAAATTAAACAATCTGCTCCTGAATGATCTTTGGGTTCACAATAAAATCAAGATACAAATTTTAAAATTTATTGAAGTGAATTATGAGAGGGAATCCCCAAAACCTGGAATTTATTTTAAAAACTATGTGTTTATTCTTACATATTTAAACTTCAGTCGCCTTCAAAGTACTCTCTGTTTGATGCAATACAACCATAGAGACACTTTTTTCACTGCTCCACACAGTTTTTGAACCAGTCAATTTTGATGACTTTAGTGCTTCTGCCATTGTTTGTTTTGCCTCTTCCACATTAGCTAAACGTTTCCCTTTGAAAATCTTTTTTCATTCAGGGAAACAAAAAAAGTCACTTGGGGTGAGATGGAGTGAATAGGAAGGTTAGGGCATAGGGGTCAGGTTGTTTTGGTCAAAAACTGCTGAACACTTAGTGCAGTGTGGGCAGGTGCACTTGTAAATCACTCACATGAAATGGGCAAACGCATTGAAAAAAGACTTCAAAAATATTTCACTGACTCTGAGCACAGCCTATCACAACGATGCAGGCTGGTACACTGGCCTGATGGATTCCTTGAAAGCTTACCTTAGGCCGGGCTTGGTAGCTCAGCCTGTAATCCCAGTGCTTTGGGAGGCCGAGGTGAGTGGATTGCCTGAGTCCGTGGGTTCGAGACCCGCCCAGGCAACTTGCTGAGACCTCATCTCTACAATAAATCAAAAATTAGCTGGGTGTGGTAGCACGCGCCTGTAGTTATGGCTTGGAAGGCTGAGGCAGAAGCATCACCAGAGCACAGCAGGTCGAGGCTGCGGTGGCCAGGAGTGTGCCACTGCACTCCAGTCTGGGCGACGGAGTGAGACTCCAACTCAAAAAAAGAAAGAAAGAAAGAAAGAAAGCTTACCTTGCAGGGGAAGCCTGTACTGCAAGGGGCTCACCCTCCAAAAAATAATTCTGGGTTGTTATGGGTCACCCTCATACAATAACAGCACAAATTATCAAAACTTCTAGGACACAATCAAAACTCAAAGGAAAATTTATAGTGCTTAAGCAAACATTTGAAAGACTGAAAGATCATATATTGACAACACAATTAAACATCACACCTCAAGGAAGTAGGAAAACACAAACTAAACCCAAAGCTTTCAGAAGAAAATAAATAAGGAAGATCAGGAGCAAAACTAAACAAATTGAAACAAGCAAGCAAACAAACAAACAAATATATATTCTATATGATCGATAAAACAAAAAGTACATTGCTTAAAAAGATAAACAAAATTGATAAACTATTAGCTAGATTAATTAGGAAAAGAGAGAGAAGATTCAAATTAGGTCAATCAGAAATGAAAACAGAGACATTACAACTGATACCACAAAAATACAAACAACTATCAGAGATTATTATAAACACCTCTATGCAAACAAACTAGACAACCTAAAGGAGGTAGATAAATTATTGGAAATGAATAGCGCTCAAACTGTAATCAGGAAGAAATAGAAATCCTGAACAGACCAATAACAAGAAGCAAGATGGAATCAGTAATTTTAAAATCTTCAAACAATAAAAAAATTCAGGGCCCAATGGACTCACAGCCAAATTCTATCAGATGCAAAAAAGAACTGGTACCAATTTTACTGAAGATATTCCATACGGTTTAAAAGGAGGGAATTCACCCCAACTCTTTCTATGAAACCAGTAACACCCTAATATCAAAGCCAAGATAAGACAAAAAAAACACAGACTAATATTTCTAATGGACATGGATGCAAGAATCCCCAACAAAATACTAGCAAACCGTATTCAACAGCACATTAAAAAAATTCACCATGGTCAGGTGGGCTTTATCTCAGTGATGCAAGAATTTTCAACATGTACAAGTAAACAAATGTGATCCACTAAATAAACAAAATTAAAAACAAAAATCTTATGATCATTTAAATAGATGCAAAAACAGCATTTGATAAAATTCAGCATCCTTTCATGATTAAAAAAAAATCCTCAGCAAAATAAGCATAGAAGAAATAGTACCCAAAATTATTATATACATTGCCATATATGACAAACTCACAGCCAATATCCTGATCGGGAAAATGTTCAACACATTCCTCCTAAGAACTGGAACAAGGCAAGAATGCCCATTTTCACTATTCCTATTTAACATAGTAGTGAAAGTATTAACCAGAACAATCAGGCAAGATAAAGAAATAAAGTGTGTCCAAATTGGAAAAGAAGAAATCAAACTATCTCTGTATGCTGATAATATGATCTTATATCTAGAGAATCCTAAAGACTCCTCCAATGAATGAGTGAATGGTCTCAGAATACAATATCAACACACACAAATCAGTAGCACTGCTAGACAAAGAGCAACAAGCTAAGAATCAAATCAAGACCCCAATTCCATTTAAAATAGCAGCCAACAAGTTAAAAGACCTAGGAATCTATTTAACCAAGGAGGTGAAAGATATCTACAAGAAGGACTACAAAACACTGATGAAAGAAATTGTGCAGGATACAAACAAATGGAGAAACATACCATGCTTATAAATTGGAACAGTCAATATTGTTAAAATGACCATATCACTCAAAGTAAGCTACAGTTTTAACGCAATTCCTATCAAACTATCAACATAATTTTTTCACAGAATTAGAAAAAACAATACTAAAATTTGTATGAAGCCAAAGAAGAACCACAATAGCCAAAGTAATCCTAAGCAAAAATAACAAAGCCGAAGTTATCACATAACCTGACTTTAAATTATACCACAAGACTATAATAGTTAAAACAGCATGGTACTAGTACAAGGGCAGACACATGGACCAATGGAACAGAATAGAGAATCCAGAAATAAACCCAAATATCTCCAACCAACTGAGTTTTGACAAAACAGACAAAAACATACACTGGAGAAAGGACACCCTACTCAGTAAATTGTGCTGGGAAATTTAGATAGTCACATGCTGAAAAATGAAACTTGATCCCTATCTCTCAGTGTAAACAAAAATTAACATGGATTAAAATGAAGGGTTTGTGTCTTTTTTTTTGAGTTGGAGTCTCACTCTGTCGCCCAGACTGGAGTGCAGTGGGCGCTCCCAGCCACCGCAGCCTCGACCTGCTGGGCTCTGGCGATCCTTCCGCCTCCGCCTTCCAAGTAGCTGGAACTACAGGCGTGCGCTACCACGCCCAGCTAGATTTTGTTGTTGTTGTTGTTGTAGAGATGAGGTCTCACCAAGTTGCCCAGGTGGATCTCGAACCCGCGGGCTCAGGTAATCCACTCACCTCAGCCTCCCAAAGGCGCGGGTTTACAGGTTGAGCCACCGAGCCCACGGGGGTGTATATCTTATCAGTACTAGTGAACTACTGGAGTTTTAAAGCAGAAAAGTAAAATAATCAGAATTTTGTGGTGAGGGGATGGGATTGGCAGTTGAAGGAAACTGCTAGGGGAGGGAGGGGCATACCTCATCAACAAGGGTACCTGCATGATCAATGTTTATATACCTAACCCTGAATTGTACCCCACATCTTTATAATACAAATTTTTTTAAAAAATCAGAATTTAATATGGCAGTAGTGCACAGTCAGAAGGTAAGGAAAAACTGTTGCGGGGGCTGATGAACTGGAAGGAAAGAGAAATTTCACTTGAAACAAGTAGAAATGAAAAGTAGAGCATTGATTCAAAAATGTCTTCACATAGAGAAGATCCAAATGTATGCAACAAAGGACAGTCAAGAGAGACAGTCACTGCTAATTGATGAGGTTTCAAAGCCAGAGTTATAGATGAACTGAAGGAACCATTAGTAGGTTAGAAAAAGAGAAAAATGATTTTGACTGAGGATATGGTAATGATGAGTTTTTGTCTATGTTGTAATTTTAAGGTGTTTTACATAAGAAGAATGTATACAAGGAGTAACAGTAAAAATATAGGTGACAAAAATCAGAATCAAGGAAAAGAAGGTCACAAATAACAAGAATCCACATTGTTAGTATGAATGAGATTTGAATTTGGTTCTGAGTCAGTCAGTTATGTAGTCTTCAGTAATGGATAGCATATACTTGGATATGTTGATAGCATATACGTGTATAGGATACATGTCAGTTATTTACCTGCATATATGTTATTTAGAAGGGTGGAAAACAAAGTTTTTCCCATATCAGATTGTTTTTTATTATAATGATGCTTCAGCACTATTGCTTCAGTCCCCCAAAGTCAGTTACCAAAATCTCTTTGTTCTGCGTCACTTTACTCTCTCTAGACTTTATGTACTTCTCCACAACCCATAGCTAATACTTTGGTTTGACCACACTTTGTTCTACTTGGATTACTGCTGCAGCCTCCAATGAGCACCTTTCCATTTCCACTCCCCATTGCAGCCAGAGCCATCTTTCCAAAATGGAAAGCAAATCTGTTACTCTCCTACTCCTTTCATTTACTCTCATTTGCTTCTGGAAAAACACCCACATTTCTTAGAATGAATTACAAGGCTCTTCATAGTATGTTTTTGCTGTTCTAGTCAGCCTGTCTCTTCTGGAGTGAACATTTATTGTTTTAGAGTTGTTTGACACTCACTCTCTTCCTCTGGATAACAGTATCTCAATTTCCTGTGCCTTCTCTGGACCATGAACTGTTTCTGTGGGAATTTCAAGGACAGTCCTGCCTTCTTCTGGCCAGCAGCAGGTCTGAGTATGTTCAATCTGGCTCTCTCTTTATGAGCTTCCAATCTTGAGAAGAATAACACAAAAGTGGAATCTTGGTTAGGGTTCATTATCTCTGTGGCAGTGCTCTGACAAAGTCCCGGGGCTGACCTTGGTGACTACATCTCCAGCGTTGTTGTGTCTCTCTCTCTCTATGAATCCGAAACTCCTGCCCTCTAGCTGCATATTTAAACTCACGACATCCTTCCCATACACCGATTTCTGGTTATTTCAGTCAGCATGGGTGACTGCTGTTGCCCCCAGAATCCCCACCATTTTCCTGGCCAATTCCTGCTGTTCTCTCGGGTTTCAGCTTAGACATCATCATTTTTATTCTGTCTTGTGCAGGAGACAGGATTTCATCTGCCTTTACTACTATTTCTTTCTTTTATGACTTCATGTAGGAGAGAATGTAGTTTAGTCACATATCACTATTTATTCTCTTTACCCTGTGTTTTCTTATTTTCAATAGTTTCGTTTTTATATTGAATTTTTAAAATTCTATTTATAGTAGTTATTTATGTAAAAGTTCCCACACTTAATTGATTTTAGTTTTCCTATTCTTTATTTCTTAATTTTGAATCTCCTCAATCACCTGAGTATCCACAAGTAGTTTCCTTTCTAAGTCTTTGTCTTCACACATGAACACATGAAGATACATGGATCACCACTATGCACATGAAAAGATGCCCTTGAAATGCAAATTAAAACCACAAGGAGATACTAGTCACCCACTAGGATGGCTAAAGTTAAAAAAGCAGACAATGGCAAGTATTGGAAAAGATACAAAGTTAATTGAATATACAATCGTCAATGGTGGGAATGCAAAATGATGCATGTACATTAGTAACAGTTGGTAATTTTTATATAGTTAAACATGCTCTTACCAACAACTTGGCAATGCTACTCCCACATGTCTACACAAGAGAAATGAGAGCATATGACCATAAATACTTGTACAAGAATGTTTATAGCAGCATTATTCATACCAGTCTTAAACTTATAACCTAAATGACCATCAATTGGGAAAGGATAAACAAATTAGTATATCCACACAGTGGAATTCTATGTATCAATCAAAAAAAAGAACTATATATAAAACAACATGGATGAATCTCAAAGTAACATACTATTATAAATAAAAGAAACCAGATAAAAACCTATATATTGTATGATTCCATTTGTCTAAAATTCTAGAATAGGCAAAACAATAGTGACAATTTGTATAAAGTTCTAGAGTAGCCAAAACTATAGTGACAGAAAAAGATCAGAAGTTATCTAGGGCCAGAGGTGGGGGCAGGGGACTGGAAGCAAAAAGGGCATGAAAGTTTTGGGGAAGGGATGGAAATGTTCTATATCTTTGTTGCAGTCATGAGTACATAACTACACATTTGCCAAAAGTCAATAACTATACACTTAAAATGGAGGTATTTTATTTTATGAAAATTAAATCCCAGTAGAACTATTATACATGTGTGTAGAAATATATACACAATATATTTTAATGTATACATACAATTATACATATTTTCTAATTTGCAAAAAATAATGGGTAAGTATAGAATTTTGGAAAATTCAAAATTTATGAGGCATGAAAAGGAAGTTAGTTAGGATAGAGAAGAGAAAACAAAGATAATGCCATAACATAGAAATAAAGGGAGGATGGAATCTGCAGAATGAGAAGGAAATCAGATGTTTCAAATGCTCTGTAGAGAGGTCTCTAGGAAAGAGTTTAATTATATGGACACCAGGCAAGAGAAGATCATGCTTTTTCTTTAAAGTCTTTGCCTGATTAAGCAAAAAGTAGGTGGTGACCATTCTTGTTTCATGAGGAGATCCTGTCTGAAAATAAAGCTTCACAGAAGAAAGAAGAGTTGAGGAAACAGAGCCCAGAACTGAGATAATAGTTTTTGGATTCTTAAAACCAACCTGGCAAATGTGCCTCTCCACTTTTCATTTTTGTGAGCTAATAAAGTTCATTTTTGTTTCAGCTCATTGTAGTTAGGTTTCTGTTGCTTATATCTATGGAATCTTGGCTAATACATAGCTCAACTTCCTTCCTGATGTTCATCATGTCTTTTAGTGAAGGCCCACAGTGTGCACATAAGGGAACTAGGAATCAGGGACGCAGCTGGTAGGGGCTTTCCATTTCTCTGACAATTTCCTGTTTCCTCAATTTCCTAAGCCCAAACTATGTCCAGAAGTAATATCAATCCAGAATAGGAAGACCATCTTCACCCTTTTGACAGGATCTCCATGCAAATTGCTATTGTTTGAGTGCAGTTCCCTAAATCCATGTTTTTGGGAACGTAATTGACAATGTAATAGTTTAGGGGTAATTAAGGTCTTGAGGGATCTGTGATAAATTGTTTTCAATAAAGGTTTTGTTAACATTTACTCCTTAGCAATGTAAGAAAGTGCTGCTTCCCTATACTCTTGCCAATTCAATGTAATTTAAAACATTTTATAATACTCAGAGAATAGGAATATACTATAGGAATGATCTTTGTAACATCCATTTTTATTTCATTTATCATGAGTAAGGCTGAGAATCTTTTTACATGTCTGAGTCACTATTGTTTCTTTTTGATGAACTGTTTGTGGATATTTTTAGTCCATAGTTCTGGTGGCTTATTGGTCTTTTCCTTATTGATCTAAAAGAGCTTTTTGATGTCAATGATAGTAGTTATCTATATGCATTGTGAATTAAATGTATTTCTTAATTTGTTGTCTACCATTTTATTTATTTTGGATTTTGCTACACATTTTTTAAGTTTATACAATTTAATTAATTAGTCCTTTGTTTTTAGGAGCTCTTTGCTCTATTTTGCTTTTTTTTCATTAATCAGTATTTTTTATTATGGTTTTGTGGGGTACAGTTAAGGGTTAGGTGTACAATGACGTTTCATTCAGGCACCCTGTAGATAAGAAGTGTTTTCCCATCCCCCGACAGATATTTGCTACTGTTAATCCCATCCCCCTCCCCCCCATAGTTTCCCAGTACCATCAGTCATTTTCTTATAGTATTGCATTGGATGTTCAAGGTCCATTATATGAGTGAGAACATGTGATATTCGGATCTTTGTTTTTGTGAGAGGTCACTCAGTATTATAGACTCTAGTTCCATCCAGGTTGTAACGAAATTCATGATTTTGTTCTTTTTTATAGCTGCGTAGTATTCCATCGTGTATATGTACCACATTTTTTTAATCCAGTCCTCTTTTGATGGGCGGCATGGTTGTTTCCAGGTTCTTGCTATTGTGAACAACGCTGCGATAAACATACGTGTGCAGGTATCTTTTTTATAGAGTGATTTGTGTTCTTCAGGGTATATTCCCAGTAGGGGGATTGCAGGGTCATATGGAAGGTCAATTTTTAGAGCTTTTAGGAATCGCCACACTGCTTTCCACAGAGGTTGCACTAGTTTACACTCCCACCAACAGTGTAGAAGTGTTCCCTTTTCACCACACCCTCTCCAGCAGCTGTTAGTTTTTGAGTTGTTGATAATTGCCATTCTGACTGGAGTTAGGTGGTATCTCAGTGTGGTTTTGATTTGCATCTCCCTGATGATTAGTGAGGTCGAGCATTTCTTCATGTGTTTGTTGGCTGCTCGAATGTCTTCTTTTGTGAAGTGTCTGTTCATGTCTTTTGCCCATTTTATAATGGGGTTGTTTGTT